>NC_058134.1:82433137-82463837 GCF_016433145.1 Gracilinanus agilis
GAGAGAGAGAGAGAGAGAGAGAGAGAGAGAGAGAGAGAGAGAGAGAGAGAGAGAGAGAGAGATACACACACACATAGAGACAGAGAACTATACTGGGAATCACAATGACCTATGACTGAATCCTATCTCACACATTTTCTATTCACTAGATTTATGTCCTTGGGGTTGTCAGCTTAACCTGTTTTAACTTCAAAGTCCTTATTTTAAAAAATGGGAATAATATAGCACCTATCTCATCTCACATCCAAAGAGATAACAAATCTCTTTTGTCAATTAAAACACCATAGTTTTAATTGAAAAGCTGTGTGGCTAAATCTTTCTTAGCATGAAAACATACTGATAAAGGTAAGTTAATATTTGGAGGTTATGGGCTACAATGGTTCAGATTAGTACAATGAGTTAAGACTTGATAGATCTGAATGTACATCCTTAATTACTTAGGTTTTTAACAAAATTCAGAAAAAGAGAACAAATATTAGGAATAAATGCAAGCAAGGCCTAATCCATCTTCTTTTCCTCATAGAAAACTTCTTTTCCCACAGAGGTGATTTTTCTTCATGAAGGTTTTCTCATGCCTATTGATTTGGACTAAGTAGTTTGATGGGTATTTTACCTTCCCCTGGGCAGTGCTAAGGTGTCTGTCTCTCTCCTGCTGTCACTTACTCATCTTCCTGAAGAGCTGATTGCCTTCCTTTCTTATTGGGGATGAGCCTGCTTGGAATATTTCATGTTCTCACTCATTTATAGCCAACTACATCTCAGGAGGGAACCTTCCCAGTGCAATGATATATGGGTCAGGCTGAATGAAAGCATGCACATTAATACCAAATTAAAGCTCTGTCTGTGAGAAGTTTCATGCTTCATGTTGCATATTAAATATGGGAGAAACTTGATCTAAAAGCACAGTTCAAGGGACAAACTGAATCAACAAAGGACAGGGGAAAAAGTATATTCTGAAAGTTGGCTTTTATAAACATTTGGCATCTAGGTTTATTTTTTCTGCAAGATGTGTAGTACCAGAGGAGATATCAATTGGGAATGGGTATTGAGAACATTAAGCTTCCTACATTGTTCTTTCTATAGACATTGTATTGAACCTCCTTTTGCCAATTTTTTGGCTATGGATAATACAGTTTAGGTGAATTAGCAAACATTGACTCGAATAGTTTTCATTTGGGGTTTTGTTACTACTTCATGTCAAGTAGGAAAGGGAAATGAATAGACTGCTGGACTTGGAGCCAAGAAGACCTATGTGCAAATCCAACCACAGACACTTACTAGCTATTTCACTTAAGGCAAACTTCTTATCTGCCTCAGTTTTCTTTTTTATGAAATGGAGATAATGATAACACCAACCTCACATGATTATTTTGAGGGTCAAATGAGGTAATATTTACAAAGTGTTTTCCAAACCTTAAGTGGATTTATAAATGGTATTTTTTATTACATAGTTATATCGCAGTCATTAAAGCATTGAAGTTAGAATCAAGGAATTAGAGGTTTCAAAACCCACTTCAGATAATCATTAGTTTTGTGACTCTTAACAAGTCACTAAACTTTGCCAGGTGGTAGAAATATGAAGATGCCTATATAGGTCAATAACATGGTTGCCTTAGTCATCGAGACTCAAGATCTTGTTTGTTTTCCAAATTCTGATAACTGAATTTTCATCTATATTTGTACTTTCATGCCTAATTTTCTATTTTGCTGAAATTTTACCTTGTTCCTTACTCAGAGTCGTCCTGCCCCTGAAAGTAATTTTCTGAACCTCGATCTCTACTATATGTTCACAGAACTTTCTGGTAGAAGATGGCTGTCTTTTTGGACCTTTGTCCACCTACTATAAATTGTATTTGTTGCCTAATGCTACACTTCCCTGATATTGCCAACCTACAATTTTGATCCACTCTTTTTGTAAGTTAATTAAAAATATTCTCCCTTTATCTATCAAAACTTGTGGGTCTATCTGGTCACTGATTCCTAGTCATTATTATTCCTATGCCTAGAAAATATAGTTGAAAGTGACTTACAAGCCTTTTAGTTGTTTATCTGTGACAAGAATATTTTAATGTAACTTTTATTTTACTTCACTCTTTCTTTCAATTAACTAGCATAGATTTTTCTCCTTATCTCACTTCTTACTCAGGAAAGGAATAAAGAAAGAGAGACAGAGAAAACACATTTTTGTTACATGGATAGTGAAGTAAAACAAATTCTCATATTGGTTATGTCTGAACAATAACTAGTATTAATCACATAAGAATTTATTAATTATTTTTATGTGCTGGGGAGACAGAGACACAAAAGGACTTCTTCCACAGCATGTTGGGTATGAAGTTAGCCAGCATTTTGGTTTAGCCTTAAAGTAAAGGGGAATGGGCTGCCTCCTTAGCATTATTTATTAGAGATAGCATTTACTAGAAACATTATTTATAGAGATATTTACTTTCATTAAATTAATTTTGGTACCTCTTCGAATTCCACTAACTTTTTAGTTATGCCATTTCAGACAAGCTGAACAACGTAATTCTCTTTTCTCACATGGCCATTAATATACTTAAAGATAGTTAAAATGTTTCTAAGTCATCTCCAGAATAACCTCTCAAGAGCTCCTTAAACTGAATTTCATATGCTATGATCTTATGCCCTGTAACCAATCTCATTGTCTTCCTCTTACTTTCTCTATTTTTTGATGTCCTTATTACTACATAATTCAGAGAATGTACATTATAATATAGATGGGTCATGACCAGTGTGTGACATTTCAAAAATCAATCTAAGATTTACATCTTTTGTGGTTACCATATCACACTAGTTTCTTATATTGAGCTTCTTTATTACTAAAACCACAAATGGTTTGTCAGAGAGAACTTTTTTTAATCTACTTATCCAGGCTACCATCTTCATGTATATTGAAACTGTTATTTTGGACTAGAACTTTGAAACTTTACATTTGTTCCTAGTAATTGAATGTAAAATACATTCAGAATAATGGTATAGCCTTTGAAGGCTTTTTTCAATCCTCATTCTGTTAATAGTGAATGAGCTGCCCCTTCCAATTTTATATAATATGCAAATTTGGTAAGCATAGCCTCTGTCCACTCATCCAAATCATTGACACAATATAAAACAGAATGTTACATAGTCATATAATAAAATTATTGTAATATTCTCATGGAGACTTTTTTCCAATTGAAAGTAGTCATTAATGACTACTCTTCTCATGCAGTCATTCAACTAATGTCAAATTTACCTGATTGTGCTCTCTTTTCTTCTATGACTCTATGTTTTACATAAGGAAATGAGGAGAGATTCTGTCAAGTAGTGTGTTTTTTTTTGTAAATTCTACATAATCTGTACAAAGACCTTTAATACAGCAGACATGAACACTTATTAAAGAAAATCAGTATAGTATGACCCATTTTTGACGATACCTGATGTTTACTATTCATTCATAATTCCTTTAGATATTCATTCCAGAACTTTGTCAGGATTTGAACTTATGCTTGCTGGCCAATACTTTGGAGATGATATTCATTCTTTTATTTATTTTTGGAATTTGGAATTATAGTGCATCTTTAATTCTCCACATTCTTTCATGGCACTGACATTGGCTTGCCAATCACATCTGCTATTTTTTCAGTAGCTAAAGTTATAATTCATATGGTCAAATAAGTTGAATTTATGAAGGGTAGGCAGGTATTTCCATATTATATTATTTTTATACCAAAATTAGGTTAGTCAATTTGAGCAGTTTTTTCTTCACTTACTCTTGATTAACATTGTCCTAGACATCCTGATTAGTGTCTCTTTTCTCTGAGAAAAAAAAAATCAAAACAAAGCAATGATGATGCCCTTAACTTTCTTTTCCAATTTCAGTCTGTTCTGACCATCATTGTTCATGTCATTCTTCTTACCAGTCAATGTCAAATGATTATATTCATATTGTGTTAATTGTCATTGTTTCTATCCTATTAATATGTCTTTTAAAAATAAAATTAAAATAAAAAACATTTTAAACATTTTTTGTTTAGTTTCCTGCATATCAAACCTGTTTTTTCTTTCAGAATCTGATTCTTAAGAATTTTGTGTATCTTCTTCCTGAAGATATTAGTCAGAAGAATATTACAGCTCTCTCTCCTTTCATCTTCTACCTCTCACATTCCATCCTCTCTCTCCCATGCCCTTTTCCCATTCCTATGTCTTTGCCTGTCTTTCTCTCTTTCCTTAATCCTTTATAATATGTTCTATCTAAAATCTAAGGTACCCATTCAGGTCAACACAAAGTTTGAGTTTGAGCTTTAGTACTGGTGATTGAACCTTAGTTAGAAATGATACAATTTTTAAATGCATTTCAAGAAGTCTGTATGTAGCCAGTATAGATGACTCTGGATTCTGGGGTCTATTCCAGTGAAATATAAGCTCCAAAGTGACCTACAAAATTAAAAAGAGACTTGATATATGATCTCGGTGCCAAACTTATTGTCTTTTGTGGTAGTATGGAGAGGCTTGGCAACAGAAGACTGACTACTGAATGGGGACTCTTTTTTTTGTTGTTGTTGTTGTTTTTAACCACAACAAATAATCAAAATTTAAAGTGAGAGCTGTATGACTTGGGATTCATAAATCCTCAAGTGTTTTATGGATAGATTTCATAGTGTCTGTGAAGTTGGATAATACATATTATAATTATATGTGTATATATATAAACATGTTAATACAAATATATATATGCACAAATAATATTTATTTTTAATACATATTGATTTCTTTTGAAATCTTATGTATTTTATACATGTAAAAACATTTTTGCCCCCTGAGGAGTACATAGAATTTACCACACTGCCAAAATGGATCTTGACACACAAAAGAGTAAAAACTCTTGGGCCAAGTTAATGGATCTCTAAAAAGGTTAGCCATATGTAGTGAAGTATCACCTTAAACTACTAAAGTAAGTATTTTAAAGATTGAACTATTCTCAAGTCAATTACTAACCTCTCAGTTATCATTAGAAGGATATTCATAACCAGGTTTTATTAGTAACAAGTATGTGAGTGCATTAAACTGAAATTTGACAATGCTCTTTCATTGATTAATTGAAGTTTAAGCTGATTTGGCAAATTATTGCTTTTTCAGTTATAATGCCAGATGAGAATTGATTCAGCAACACAGAGGTAGAGTATCATTAAAGAAGAGAATCAATGGATACTTAATTAAGTTTATATGAGATCAATTTACTTGCTTTTCAAATGTTGTAGCTGTCATAAACTTGTGACTGAAGCAAAAGTTGAGTTTTGGGTAGACTATAGATTCACACTCAATACAGACACTAATACACACATACACATACATGCACATGTAGACATACCCACACATACACATAAAAATAAATCAGGGCTTAGTTTGTGATGGGAGAAATCTTAAATATATTTTAAACCACTTTTTAAACTGAGGACCAACACTATATGGGTTATTATTCTCATTTCTCATCTTCCCTAAAGGATCCATTATGAAAGTTGAGTTTGACTGGTGGTTCTGTCAAAACATATTTACTTACATAAAACAACAGGGGAAAAAACATATAGCTACTTTGTTCTTCGCATAAATGTTAGTTATTGAGCATTTGTAACAATGGGCAAGTAACATTCAAAAACAGATAAGTGGCTCATGGGATAGAGTGCTGGAATTAGATTTAGAAAGAATAGACTTTAAATTTTTCCATATGAATGTTACTGGCTATATGTTCCTGAGCAAGTCACTTAATCTCTACCAGTCTCAGTTTTCTTGTTTGTTAGATGAGAAGGTTGGTCCTCAGGGTGTTTAAAATCACTTTAAACTCTAAATGTACAATCCTTTAATCTGTAATAAAACACAATAAATAGCTTTTGGAGTTGGTCTGATGAACCCAGCACTAAGTTGTTTTTAATGTCAGATTTTTAGAAGTATTGAACTGAATCACAGATAGATTTCATTCACATTTTTTCCCTCTTTGATTAGGTAGATGCATGATCTCTGTGTTTATCTGTTTTGTTTACCCTTAGGGTTCTTTAACATTTTCATTTGCTTATTAATGCTACTTTTTCCTCTTATGCCTTTTTTGTTTCTTTATTTTTAATGAATGCTCACCTTGAAAGTGATGGGATTCTTTGAAGGCATTTTTCATTTCCTTATGACTCTAACTCTGATTTATAACATTAACCATAATTGTAACACTTTTCTGATATACTGAAAAAGGCATTATATACAAGCTGTAAAACATGCTTTAGCATGTTTTGTGCTAACTATTGACTATAAAGTATACTAAAATATATTTTCTAATTCAAACTAATTATGTTTAGAGACAATTTACTTTATAATATTAAAAATCCCCACATCTGGACACAAAAGACCTCAGACTTTCCCCAACTCTGCCTCCTTTTAACTGCAATATTGGTCAAATCATTGAAACATTGTAGAAGTTGTGCCCATTATCTAGAAAATAAGAAAAATAAAAAGTTATCATCCTTAAACCTATATCCTGTACTCAGTTATCTCTTGAATTTCTATACACTTTTAAGACTTGGATAATATTGTATGTAGGATGTCCCTTTGCTGTTTCATTGGAAACATGCATTCTAATGCTAGTGAATCTGAACCAAAATTGCTAATTGTTCTAATGCAGAAACACTTCTAAATCTAATCACACCCTAAAGAGGCAAAAATCAATCTCTTAGCAGCCAAATATATGTGCTTTAAGAAATAAATGTTGTAAGGGTGGCCCACACTGCTCATGCTGTTCATATCCCTGAAATATGTGAATTAGTGAGAATCTGATTTTTTCATCAGAACCCCAGTAAGCACTAGTGCTGATAAAGGTTTGTCACATTTCTTTTTCCAGTCACCTTTGTGCTGAGAGCTCCTTAGACAAAGATATTGGTTCCCAATCTTACTCTTCCTTTAAAGCTCAGTACAACTTCTCTCTAGCTTTAGCCTTGTCTGGTGCCTCTGGTTGGCAGTAGACTTAGAATTGTACGATCATGGGATCCTCTTATCTAACTCTTACCATGAATGTGCTTATCATGCCAAAGGAGAAAATCCATGTTGGCATCTTCTCAGACTAATATACTGTACATTCTTAATGGGTTTGAATGATTATGTCATTTTCATACCTATCTCTGCACCAGTACAGAGTTTATTATTATTAATATACATGATTCAATATTCAAGTTATCAATTTATTAATCAATATATGTATTGCTCCACTGGGAAGGATAACTATCCATTTCCTGAGTTGCTTGTACCAATAATAAAATAAAATCATTATATAGAGTTCAAAATTCTAGTAATGATAGTACTTGAACTTAGCATGGCAGGTCATCAGACAATAAATAGTATAACTATATTTGGAGGCTTTCCATCTTAAAAAGGACCCTTTAGTCAATTCAAAAATTTTCACTCCAATTACATTGTGAGCTCCTTGATGTCAGGATCTGTCTTAAGATATGAGATACTTTTCTATACCCATCATTTAGCAGAATGGTTGTCATCTAGTAGGTACTTCATAAATATTTATTCATACCCATACACACACGTTTTAAATATATATATATATATATATAGTATACAATCATTTAGGGAATTTGTTTTGCCCATCTATACATATTTGCTACAAGGAATTTACCCTTTTTCTTTTTCCTTTCTTTTTTCTACCACTTTCCTCCAATGAGATAGAAAGAAAATGTATTCATGTTAATAAAAAATAAAGATGAGAGGTATAGGATGTTAGAGATATAGACTATTATAGCCTTCTTCAGATGAATTAATTATATTACTAGGTTTCTTAATTCTTTTATTTTCTTATAAGAGGTCTCTAATATAGTAGAGTAATTCTGTTTTGTTTCTGCATTACATGTATAGGATTACTCTACTACATTAGAGACATCTTATAACAAAGTTCTGTGTATATGTGTTTTGGGTGGCAGGGTAGATGTTAGTTCCAGAATGCAACTGGGGTAACCATGAACCAACATCTTATCATCTGTTTTTCTAACCCTATCTACTTTTTGTGCCACCTTTCTTTGTTTTCAAAATTGAATAGGGAACCTCATGATCCTGCTTAGAGAGGCCATCCAGCAGTGTGCCTATATGTCTTTCCTGACACAAAGAGGAATTAGATAACCCAGTTTTAAGTTTTGTGCCTTGTGGAAATGCTTCCACTCTTCCAAGCCAGTAGGGAACTATTTAATGAATTATTGCTTCAGTGCCCTCTCTGGCATTGGAGAGACATGGAAGAATTAATGCAGCTGCCAGGGTTGATAATTAATAGTCTGAGAGTCACCTAGGCACTAGGAATAGTTGGTTCAATTTATTTAATACTTGTATTTGTTGAGTTTTAAAATGCATTGTCACACAAGTCATATGCTTCATCATCATGGATTTTCAGGGGGAATATAAAGGCTACTTCTTTAAATCTAATATATAACTTTAGCCATCATATATCACAGAATTCTAGAGTTGTAAGAGACCTCAGATGATCTAGTGAAACCCCTTTATCAAACCTGATTTAGACTACCTTAAAAATAGTTGATCAGGGGGCAGCTAGGTAGCTCAGTGGATTGAGAGCCAAGCCTAAAGACAGGAGGTCCTAGGTTCAAATCCGGCCTCAGACACTTCCCAGTTGTGTGACCCTGGGCAAGTCACTTGACCCCCCACTGCCCACCCTTACCACTCTTCCATGAAGGCGCCAATACACAGAAGTTAAGGGTTAAAAAAAAAGGCATCCTGCCTTCACATAAAAACTTTCAATGCCAAATTCATTATACCATAAGATTGTACTTATTTCTAATTGTATTCTATTTTTTGCATAGTTAAAAATTTGGAAAACAATTTCCCTAAATATTCAGTAAAACTTGTTTCCCTTTAACTTCTAGTCATTGGTTCATGTTCTTTCCTCAAGGATCAAGAACAAATTTACTCCATGTTCTATATGACAATCCTTTTAATATGAGCTGTGTCCCCAATTCATGACTCCTGACCAGTCTTTTCTTTTTTAGGCTAATCAGTTCCATTATTTCAATCCATCCCTTTATTTTATGATTGCAAGTTACCTCACCAAATTATCTGTGTGTCCCTTTTGAAAATTTAACTGAGGACATAGTGCCATATTTAATATATTCTATGACCTACATAGGGTTTATTGGGACAATATTGTTTTTTTGTTATGGATGTCAAAGAACTGAATAGGTAAACCAAAAGAATTAAGCCTCAAGTTTGAATATTATGGTCATTGAAGTAATTGAAAATGTTTAGCCTTTAGGAGAAAATATTTTGAGAGAACATAATAATCATCTTCAATTACTTGAAATTCTATCACCTAGAAAAGGGATTAGCTTTACTCTTCTTAACTCAAGAGATTAGATCTATAATTAGCAGGTATAAGCTCCAGAGAAACAAATTTAAACTTAATGTCAGGAAAATAATTTTAACAATTAGGGGTATCAAAAAACAGGATGGGCTATGGAGGGAGGCAGTGATTTCCCACTCATTAAAAGTCTTTTAGGGAAAATTGGATGATCACAATGTATTACAGAAGGCATTCTTTTCCTATAATAGTTTGGATTTGATTATTAGTTCAGTCCCTTACAAATGTGAGATTATATTTTTGCAATCTAGGCCTCTCTAGCTTTCCAGTAGTAGTTACAACACAGAGTTATATTTCACCACTGACTGAAGGCAATAGGTTTTTCCCCCCACCTAATTGTATTTTTATACATCTGACATCTGTCCAAAGTCTAACACTTGGCAGAGTTGTTTTTTTTTTTTAATTTTTGTATAAGACCTTCACAAATTTCCTCTTTTTTATAATCTTGTGTTGGCATATATTAGGTCTCCTTTTGGCGTTCATGTTATCTGAAAACAATAAAAAGATACAATTTCTACTTTCCCCCATAGCAATAATTTAAAAAACAGGACAAAAGACAGATACTAGTGACATTTAAATAGAATTTTCTTATATCTTCTGCCTCTGGATTCTTGGGCTCTTTTCCATCAATAATTGATTCTGGTTGACTCAAGGAGAAAATAAGGTCAATGAGGAACAATTTCAAAATGAAAATTTCCTGTAATTTATAATTATCTAAAATTATTTATAGAATTGAATTTTCACATGAGTCATTTGACTACATATGATCACCTGATGGTGATTCATAGAAGGAATTTCTATTCAGGATAACCTGATCTCAAGTAATCCTTTCAAACCCAAGAATTTATAACTCCACTAGTGAAACCCATACTTTTCTACATCTCATAAGGATGTTGGGAAAGACTATTTTTTTCAAAAAACTTACTCAAGTCCAGATATAATATCTTTCGATTCTCCAGGCTCATAATCTTGTTTAAAAAAAAACATAAGTTAGTTTGGTGTGACATGCTCTTCAATAAGCATGTGGGTTATTGCTAAAGGCTTATAAACAATTCTTTGATGATGTGTTCTATTTCCCCAGGAAGACAAGACAAGCTCATCATTCTTTGGTTTCAAAAATCTTTCCTTATTGTTTTGAATACAGTTGGTAGTCTTTGATTAGTTTCTCCCTGACTTCTCCATCATGACTTCTATTTGTAGGTTTCATGGCCTGAAGTCAGTGAAGTACATAGCTACATTATCATCTTCTAAGTCAGTCATTTTTTTAAAGTCACCAAGTTTTAATGCACTATTAATCAGTGATATTCTAATATTCTAAGTCTGAGGAACATTTTCCTTTGTATAGAAAAGAGATGAAGTAAGTATTTTCATTTTGCTATCTTAAATTTCTTTAGTTTCCCTATGCCCCTCATGCAAGAATCCCACATCAATTATGTATGCATATGTATATGTGTATACATATATATCATCTAGTTTTAGAGATAGAGGGTTTGTGAAAATTATTTTCAAAGAATTTACAAACATAAAAGCACATGTATTATTGGATGTTTATCAGAAAAAAAGTATATAGCATCTGTATCTTTGGTAATAATAATAATAATAAATTATATTTAAATTTGTATCATGGATATAAAGTACCTTTGTATTATAAGGTGGGAAAAGGGGTTTATGGGTTCAATATATATTATCAATCCTCAATTAAGAATAATCTCAAATCAAAATTGACTTTTATGGAAGTTTATTTATTTACAATTAGGAAGGTTGAAGGTAGGGAAATTGAGAGAGAGAAACTCTGGCCTGGACCAGAGGCCCAGACCAAGTAAGAATTTAGAGGCCCCAGCAGAGGGGCACAAAGGTTAATTAAACAAGGCCTCTAACCACAAGTCCTTGTACAATTAGAGAGGTGAGGGAGGCCTCCCTGAGAGCAGAGCATCCAGAAATGCCAAGGGAAGAGAAAGAGAGTCAGCCTAACTTACCCACGTGGAACAGTCTAGGTCATGAACCAGCAAAGCTCCCTCAGGTCCTCTTCACCAAACCAGCCGCAGCCTCACTCACTCCTTTGAAGGGAGTCACATCTATGCCACTTCTAGTACCTTCCCTTAGCCTCCGTGTCCAATCACAATAGACGCTTTCTCATAGAAAGTGTAGGGGGTAGTGCGTTGATTCTGATTGATTACTCACTCTAGCACACATGTGTTAGGACCTCCCAGAATTGGAAGGTGCTCTCACCTTTGGTGATTAAATCTAAAGATGGGCAGTGTAGACTTAATTTAATTATCACAATATATGTTATGGCCTTGGATGCTTAGAAAATCTCTATGGAATATGAATATTTATATTTTTACACTGAATTTTAAGATGAGGAAACAGAAGCTCAAATTAAATGATGTCAAAGTCCACACTGTTCATTATATAGTTGAAAGAATGAGTCATTGAATTTTGCTGTCTTATATACCTTTTTCTCCCTATCTCTTTCATAGAAAGTAACATATTCTTGTACTTCATGAAAACTCCACTTAATTCAGTTAAGTCAGGATGCCTGATCAGGGATGTAAGAATATAATGCTAAATGATAGGGAAAAAATGGCAGAAATTTAAAAGGCTATTTTTTATACAGGTTTGCAGGAGTATATGGCATAATGCAAATAGTTTTGGAATTAATAAAGGGAATAATTAGCTACTAAGCAATAAATAATGTTGAGATTAAATAGAAATAAGTAAAGTGTCAAATAATAGAATAAAACTGATACTTAGTCAGCAAAGATTTCCATACAATGGAAGAGATGGAAGGTAAAAAGAAGAGAGGGGGAGACAGGGAGAGGGAGAGAGAGAGAGAATTTTTTTTAAAGAAAGGTGACCCTGGTAATTATAGACTGACCCACTGAAGATTTCAATACCTGGGAACATCCCAGAAAAAGTCATCCCACAATTAATTTGCAGTCACCTAGAAGGGCACAAAGAAGTATAGAACAATCATCCTTGCTTTGTGAAGAGCAAATAGTGCCAAGCCAATTTAATCTCTTTCTATAATGGAGTGACAGTATACATAGACAAGAAAGGAGCAATAGATCTAATCTGTTTCTTCTTAGGAACACTTTGGCATCTGTCCCTCAGGTCATTCATGTCAATAAAAGAGAAAATTGTGGTTAGTTGGGTGGACAACCATTAGGTATATCAGATGGTCAACAACTGCTAGGGGGGATTATCATTCAATGGATGATAAAACATGAGCAAATGGAATTCTATGTTGAAGACAAGTCCAAAGGCTATACAAGCTGTCACTTAAGTCTTAGAATTTTAAGCTGTAATAACTTAAAGTTTTAATAGCTTGTTGTTCAGTTGATATAACTGAAATGAATTGTTTCAGTTGTATTCAATTCTTTATTATCTCATATGGGCTTTTTATGGCAAAAAAAAATAGAGTGATTTACCATTTCTTTCTCCTGCTCATTTTACAGATGAGAAAACTGAGACAAATAGGGTTAAATGGATTTCATAGCTAGTATCTAAGGTCAGATTTGAACTTATCAAAATAAATCTTCCAGACTCCAGCCCTTGCACTTAATCGACCGTGACATCTAGCTTCCCTTTTTAACATTTTAAAACAGTACACAACTTTCAGCACATCCTGTGTCACTTTATTCATATTTTGAGGATTTTTTCTATCATTACCATTTCCATATACCTCATTCCTTAAAAAACTCTCTGGAAGCAAAATTATGCCTACACAAAACAGATTTACCTATCAAATTTGTCTGACAACGCACAATACATTTGTCTTCCATTGTCTACTACCTTAATATTAAGAAGAACTTGGGTTCCATCATAAGTAATCTGCAATTATAACCAACTATTAGATTAATCTGAATTCTATTATTTTAGTATGGTTTTCCTTTATATTATTGTGATTATTGTCCATTATATATCTTGGTTTTGATTTCTTCATTCTGTATCAGTTCAATCAAGCTGTCCAGGGTTCCTCTGAATTCTTTATATTTAATGTTTTTATGGAATTATATTTAATTTAACTTGTTCAGCTATTCACTTTATTTTCAGGTTATTTTTTTCCATTTGTGGCCAGCATAGGTTTGGTGTGCTGGTATATCCAACTCATCCTCTTCTCAGATTTATGTTCATTACAATAAAAAAGCAAACGTGAAGGCTACGGTATTAATTCTTTGTGATACAGATCTTTTTAAAGATGCCTTTTGGATTGAGGATACAGTCATTGCCAGTACTGCTGTCTCATCACAGAGTACTTGAAGTAAGACATGATTTCATTTGTCCTGGGTCAGAGGAGAATAGTGCCAATGATTATAGCTTTGGTCATTTACATATATCCACAGTACACTAGTCTTTTCTCATTCTAAATGTAATTACCTATCTATAGGCAAAGACCCATCCCCTCTGTATATTCCCAATAATTTATTTTCGTCAAAGAAGTCTCCTAGGAGAGTGGAGCTTTTCTCTTTAACTTAAAAACAGCCTTTGTCTTTCTTCCAGTCCTCCCAGAAAAAAATACACAGGGACACAGAAAGATATCAAAAATCAACTACAGTTGTGAGATAAGAGAAAAAAAGTTTTCTTTCAGCAGGAATATACCTTCTGATATTTGAATGGAAAAGAATTCTTCCAATTTTCCAATAAAGACTGCAGTTTCACAAGTTTTCAAGTCTTTTTTATCTTGCTGCTACAACAGTACAGAGTTCAGGAAAATATCCATAATACGAGTACACATTCTCATGTTCTAATTAGAATTCTAATTAGAATAAATCAACTAGGATTCTGTCTTAAATCAGTGTTTAAGCTCTTCTTTATGGGTCCATACAATCTGGCTATAACCTACCCACACAACCAGTATACTGTAAGCTCCCTGAACACAGGAACTGCTTCATTTTTGTCCTTGTAGCCTCAGAAATACCACCTTGTCTTAGTGAGGGATATGCTTGACAAATGTTTTTTTGAGATGATTAGAATTTCATTTTAAATCTAAAAGAAGCACTAATGATTACCTAGCTTGACATTCTCTATAGATAAGGAAATTAAGACTGAACTAAAACTATGAATTTAGAGTTATAAGATTTAGGTTAAAATCTTGCCATCGCTCCTCATTAGCTGTGTGACTTTTGGAAAATAATTTAACTCCTTTGAACCTTAATTTCCTCATCTCCACAATAAAGGGATTGGGTTGGATGACCTCTGATTTCCTTCCAGCCCAATTTTTATAATACCATATGGATAATAGTGCTAGTAATACTGACTATCTCAAAGAGTTGTGATGTTATCAGAAGAGAGTCTATATAAAGTACTTCGTAAACCATGAAACATGGGGGGAAATGTCAGCTATCATTGTTGCTATTGCTATTAACTGAAGTCATATGGTTAGCAAATAGCAGAGCTCAGGTTTGAAGACAATGCTTCTCATTCTAAATTTAGTAATCTCTAGTAAGCATGATAATCAGGTTTTATCATGGTGCCTAGCACATTTTTTTAAATAAATGCTTTAAATCACCTCAACTTGCTGACATAACTTGTGATTACCACTCAAAATTTTCGAATGCCTGACCAGTCTCATCGATGAGTTATTATGAACTAAGAACAACTATGGGTTAAGGAGATTTCCTTGATTTGACATTCACTAAAGATAAGGTGGCAAAGTGTCAGGAACACTCCATCTTTTTGAGTCCAAATTTGATCTCAGACACTAAGTAACTGTCACATAACATTTCACATCTTAGTTTTCTCAACTATAAAATGAGTTAGAGAAGGAAATGGCAACCACTTCCATTTCTTTGTCAAGGAACCACAAATGAAGTAAGTAAGTCAAACAGGACTCGACAATATAACTACTTTCATACTCAGAGGGCAGAGGAGAATGAAGAATGTACTAAGTACCTCATTTCATAAATACACACCAATCAAAAATATTATACATGCTATGGTCCATGTTATGCATATATACCCACATATATGTATATATGCAAATATACATGCAAGTTTGTATATATGCATTCACACATCTGTGTATATATTTGTGACATTTATTGCACTGGCACCACGTTGTGCAAATAATGGGCAATTAATATTGATCATTAAAAGAGCAGCATGCTGTATTGCAGAAAATGCTGAACTCCAAGTCAGGAAGATCTATGGCTGAAGTCTAATGAAGATATATTTTAGCTGGTTGATCTGGGGCAACTTATCCTCTGAGCCTTAATATCCTGATCTGTAAAGTGATCATAGCATCACCTTCCAATTTTTTTTTGGTGACAGTAAAATAAGACAATTTATACTTTTATGATTTCCTCAATAAACACTAATGCCTTCCTCTTATTGCTAAGATCAAATATCATATCCTCTTACAGCTCTTCACAAACTACATTTGATTACCTTTCCAGGCTTACTATGTGTCAATCTCATTCATACATTATTAGTTCAACCAAATTGGGTTTTATCCTCTTCTTTGTACATGATATTCTATTCCCTGCCTCTGCACCATTGCATAGGCTTCCTGTTAAAGCTGGAATATACTCCCTGCTCACCTCTATCTCTTAGAATCTTTAGTTTTCTGCGAAGTTCAACACAAACAGCATTTTCTACACAAGGCAATTTATTATCCCTTTAACTTATTATAATGCTTTCTACACTAAATATTCCCATTTGTTTGCAAATATTTTGTATGTATATGTATATGTTATCTCCTCTGGTAGAATGTAGCCTCTATGAGGACAAGGGCTATTTTATTTTGTTATCATATTCTCTAATACCTAAAACAGTACCTGATGTGTACCATTTTCTTGTGCTAAATATTTAGATTTTTTTGGTAGAGCACTGGACCTGGAGGGAGGAAGAAACTTACTAAAAATGTGACCCCAGACAATTCATTTAACCTTTGCCTGCCTCTCTTACCTTATCTTTAAAATGAGTATAATAATAGCATCTCCCTTCAGTGGTTGTTGTAAGGTTCAAATGACTCTATATTTGTAAAGGGAAAATATTAAAATTTTATATGAATACTAAATGAGTTGATAGGTTGATTCAAAACAGAATTAGCAAAGGATTAATGAGCTCCTTTCACTTTCATAGGGAGATAATTGTACTTTTTGTTTCTGTGTATTTTCTTGGTGTTATGCTTACTTAGAATTGCATTTATCATTTGTTCTCATAGTCAGTGTCATTCTCCAAAGCATTAGCCCATAGTACCGAACCCTAGGATTTGCCTTCAATTAATGGATGTTTCTCCTATCCTCTCCCTAGGCAAAGCCCTTGTACTAAAAACCAAGAGTTAAGCTTTGGGGAAGCCAAAGAAGGGAAGAGACTTAGAGAGTGGGCTTTATCACACAAAAAAATTGGTATAATAAAATTACCTCAGAGCCAAAACCTTCCCTCTTTCATTAGTAACAGAAACAGATGGGCAATTAGAGCTGGAAAAGTACTAGCAATGATGAAAGAGAAAAACAAGTTAAAATCAGACTAACTTTAATGGGCTGTGTCGATGTTTCAAAATTGGATGCAAAACATCCAGAAACTTGAGGGCTAAGAGCAGCCAAATGCCTCAAGGAACTGTGCACACAAATGACAAAGAGCTACAGTAAGCAATATCGAAAGCTTACTGCCAATTACTTTACATTTAGAATAAACATATTGTTTTCTATTAAATCTTTCTGAGTCTTGTATATTACTGAGCATGGTTTAGACTGTGGGCTGTATAGCTTCCATTCATACTGTTTAGAGTTTTTAACCTGTTTAGTCCTTTTATCTCTTTACACCTTAGTTTCTTCATCTAGCAAAAGAGAATTATAGAACCTGACCTACCTACACCACAAAGATGTTATCAAATGAACTAACAGTTGTTATCATACCTAAAAATGAGCACATTTTATCTTGTCAGTTCTTTCTTTGATCCTCCCTGCACATTACTATCATATTAATTTTCCTAGAGCAATGATTTTCTGTTAATCCTGTCCTTTGGAACCTCATATAATTTCCCATTGCTTTTGGGAAAAAAAGCCAACCTCTCCAGCCCTGCTTCTAAGGCCCTTCTGAATTTTCCCTTTGAATCCCTGTCCAAATTACATTCAACTACTTCCCACAATAAGGTCTCTGCTTTATACAAGATAAACCATTAGTTGTTCCCTTGAATTAACCATGGTCTTATCCAGTGACAAGACTTGGCTTATACTGCTCTTTCTACTAGTATTAGAGTCCTTATTTCAATCCACTAGACCAAACTAAACCTATTCCTCAGGACCCATCTGAAGTTCAAGCTCTACCAGGAAGTTTTAACTAATCAATGTTCCATTTTAAACTCTTCTATCACTTATGTTTTGGGGAACATGCTTTTTTACAGATTTGGTGCTATATATGAATTGTTCTGCATGTTGGGTTCATGAATTTTTATTTTGGCATGGCCAAGAATCTCACAGAAATGGGGAGAAATTAGTAGTTATAATCTATATAGAAAAGATCATGGCTGCTTTACAGGTTTGAAGGAATTTCAATCTTGATTATACAAATAGGTATAATAATAAAGAGAGCTAAGTAACCAATGTTATGATAGAAGGGGAGAGAGAGAGTCTATGAAGGTGAGACTCTCTTCTAGCTCTCCCCTTGTGCCAAATATGCATTGCTGAGACTTTAAGGGGGTGTCACCTCTAAACTGGGTGACCTGGATGTTCATGCCACCCAACAGGGATTGGGGGTGAGACTTCCCTATAAGATGAGGTATGGGGGACCCCAATCCAATTCTGAATGAGGACAAGGTTCATGCAAGCCTCCCCGGAGGTCAGGCAACTTCACAGTGGGTGGTCTGGCCTCAAGATGGAGGCAGCCAGACCAAGCTGTGGTTCCCTTCCCCTCATCTCTCAGGCACTTTGGAATGCTATCTGACTAATGAATGTCTTCTTTAATATCAATATAGGGATTGGGGAAAGGGGTGATAGGCACAGGGATTTGGGGGTACTCTCTTCTCTATTTCTATGGGGTCTGTCACTTGGGTGGGAACCTTTGGGGTTCCTACTCTTAAGCATCTCCCCTTGCCCCTTCTCCTTCTGTTTCTATTTCTATCCTTCTCTATAATTGCAAGTTAGACCAGAAAGGTCTCTCAGCAAGGTTGGATAATGGGGGAAGGAGCCTAAGGGATCGTTCCCAAAATGGTGTCCCAAAACTTAGCTGACTTGATATTGAAGTCTTGCTGGGTGAGATGTGAGGGGATGCCTTTGACCAGGGAATCGAGGTTTCAATGTCCAAAGAAAGATCCTCAGGAATCCCTCATAACTGGAATCAAGCTGATATGTTCTCCTCTTCCCTCTCTCAGTCCTCCTCTGGAAGTTCTTTTCTCCTCCTTCCTCCTCTGGAGCCTCCCAGAATCCTCTCTGGTCCCAACTGTCAGTAAATGTCACCAATGGCCTTCTTCTGGCTCTTTTTTTTTAAACCCTTAATTTCGGTGTATTGTCTCATAGGTGGAAGAGTGGTAAAGGTGGGCAATGGGGGTCAAGTGACTTGCCCAGGGTCACACAGCTGGGAAGTGGCTGAGGCCGGGTTTGAACCTAGGAATTCCTGTCTCTAGGCCTGACTCTCACTCCACTGAGCTACCCAGCTGCCCCTCTTCTGGCTCTTTTTGTCCCATCTCCCATCCTTACATAGGATAAAATTCCCATTGGGCAGAGATTCAGTTCTGTAATTCTTTTGTCTCCTCTGATTTTCCCAGAAAATGCCATTGTTAAGTAGGTACCAAATAATACAAATAATTCATGAGTACATGAAAACACTTTTGAAAATACAAATTCTTATATGTATATATAATTATCTGTGTTGCATTATTCCTTTTAAGAGTTTATTCATGTATTGTGATTAATTCTAATCCCACAAACATTATTTAAGTGTTTACTATACTCAAGGCATTGTGTTAGGTGCTAAGGATATAAGATACAATGAAAAAATAACCCATTGCCTTCAGATGACTTAAACTGACCTCCTGTCTTTTATGGTTACTACCCGTGTTACCTCAGACTCATTTTTTGGTTTTAGTTTTCTCATTTGGAAAATAAAAAGTATTAGACTAGGTGCCCTATGAATTCTTTTCTAGCTCTAAAACTATTAAATACATCTAGAAGATATACAAAGCATGTTTCCCATGATGTCTCTTTCCAGCTCTAGATCTCTCTATTTAAGTGTATATAGAGGAATTAATTTCTTTCAAAGTGAAAAAAATTCTTCAAAGAAAAACTTGGGAGAGAATGAATTTGGGTAACACTACATAGGCCGGTTTGGGTGAAGTATAGGGTTCATACAAGAGGGTACTTAACAATTTACCTGAGGGATGGGGTAAGACTATATTTAAAACCTGTTGAATTCTCATAAATGAGAAGAAGGTAAAGGACTATCAAAGGAAAGGATATGGTTTACATATTTTTAAAAAATTAAACTATATTCTAATAAACTGCTCTCATTGGGAAAGTGCATTTTTCTTGCCTATACAAATCTGATAGAAGAAAGTTAGTGCCAACAGTTGAGTCAGATTGTTGTTCTTAATATAATTAATTCAGCTATGTCTGATTCTTCATGACCCTTTGGACACTGCTGTTCATGAAAGTTTTCTTGATAAGTGTATAGTTAGAATTATTTTGAATCCCTAAAAAATTACATTACCCAAACTTCATTTCTGCATTACCCACAATTATTTTTCCTTTCTGTTTATGTACATATTTTTTCGTGATGGTATTGTTGTGAGGAAGATTAATAAATTATTATTTAGGAGGCTTAGCAAGCAGGGCTGAAGGATTCTAAATGGAATGAGGAAGCAGGAAATTGTGCTTCTCTCTCTGAGATGGACTGCAGGGTGGCTGGGGACAAGTTGTAATTGACCCCCTGGGAGACCTCAGAGGAAGTGGAGTTTGTATCCTGATATCCTGATATCCAGAAGGAGGAAGTCTTTTGCCTGTGGGAGGTTAGGTTGAAACTGTAAAACCTAACCTGAGTTGCTGGTCAGCTCAGATTGGTTTAGCTCCCTGACTTACCCAACTGAAGGAGTACTGGCTGAAGACCTGGGAAAGCTGTATCATCACTGGATTTTTTTTAATATTTTTAAACCCTTAACTTCTATGTATTAGTTCCTTGGGGGAAGAGTGGTAAGGGTAGGCAATGGGGGTCAAGTGACTTGCCCAGGGTCACACAGCTGGGAAGTGTCTGAGGCCAGATTTGAACCTAGGACCTCCTGTCTCTACGCCTGGCTCTCAATCCACTGAGCTACCCAGCTGCCCCTCATCACTGGATTTTGACAGGACTCAGCAGTGAGGATCCCACTTTCCTTCCTGATCTCCATTGTGCCCTGCCTTTGCTAGAGGATGTTGGAGAACTAAGATTTCATTTCTCCATTGGATTAAGGCAAACAGGTTAAACTACTTGCCTAGGATCACACAGCTAGTGAAAGTCTGAGACTTGATTTTAACTCAGATAATCATGACTGTAGGTCTAGTACTCTTAACAATTGTGTAATTTAGCTGTTCCCAGTCGAGTCAAGAGATAACTATTTTTTATTCTCTTAGGCTTGCCTGTCTTCTCAGTTTTATGAATGAAGTGGGAACTAGATGGGGGCTCTTTTAGAATGTGAAGTCTAGATAAAAAAGAAGTTAGTCTAGAAAAACAAAAGAGAAAACAATACAGCATAAGTGGAAGATCCATAGAAATCATCATATTTCCTATTTCATTACCATAAAGACTAAGAGTGAGAAAAGTGAATGCAAATTCCTTTCATTTCCAGAAACTTTCCAAAAAAACATCATATCAAAACAGAGAAATTGTGGTTTGTCATAGACCTAGTTTATAGCCATTTATTATTAGAAATTGAATTTTGGTAAGGCTAAGAGGCATGAGTCTTGTCAAATTAAATCCACTTACCAAATCTTCTTCTTATATCTTATCAAATTAGAATTAGATCCAAATTTCCCTTTATAAGATAAGTGAGAAGGAAGGTTACCAGAGAGGAAAAATTAAGAAAGACAACTTGGTTCAGCTATCAGTGTTTACATTTAAAACCACAGTTAATGATTAAGACCTTTAAAATGTATAAATTTCCCCATGATTTTGTTATTCTCATTCCTTTCTCAGTTGTGTCCTTGTGAAGTTTAGTCATTGAAGAATAATGAATGAATATTTTCAAGTATTAACATTTCTGGAAAATTAAAATATATGTAATAAATAAAACAATACTGTTGAGTAACTCCTATTAGCCTTGTATATTCTTGTGATCACTTCTACTAGGGATCTCAGATTGGATTTTGGGGTTCATGAATTAGAGAAATCAAATTAATCCAGAGCAACATACATTTTTGGTAATCTATGAACATCATAACTTGTAGGGCAAGAGGGAAACAATTTTAAAATTTACTATAAGCCTAGCATTTCTTCCCTCTTATTTTTTCTTATCTCAAATCCAAACTTTCTTTTAATGTGTGAAAAGGAAAAACCACAGTGATTTTCAGGGGTTATTATGATTTTGGAATTCATATATGTCCTTATTTTTCATTCTAAGATCTATGTACGTTGTATCAGAGACTCTACACTTTGGTGGGTAATTATATTTTAATTATTATATGACTAATTTCTGTAGCTTATGATATATAACTCACAACCACATATTTACTTTATTGCTTCCAAGATGAAAAGTCTAGTGTTGAATAAGAATTTCTTATCAAATGTGTACGGAGTATGATAAACACTAGTTATTAGAAATGATAAGATTAAATATTTGAAGATATCTCCTCAGAATTCATTGGATCTTCTCCTTTCCAGGCTGCATATCACTAGTTCCTTCAAGATTTTTATAAAAAACATCTAAATTCCTCATAAACTTATTATACTAATATTTGTATGCTTCATGTGACAGAGTATAAATGACAGGATATTTGTTTTCTGAAGATATAGATTCTGGTCCCTATTTTCCATCTTTTTATCTATGTAGCTCGAGAAATAGGTGAACCTCTGTCATATTCTTCTATAAAAAAGATCACTACGTACTTCACAGTGTTGTAATAAGGATCAAAGTTTATGTATGGTGCTTTAAAACCCTGAAGCATTGTAGAACTGAATTATTGCTATATATATAAATATATAATGATTTTGGGAGACATAATTACATACGTTTTCTGCAACAATTTATCAAAATATCTGTTTTACATTTTCATATTCTGCCAACAGGTGAGATTTCTTAACAAGACATTCATTTTCACCTAATTAATTTGAGTATTATACTAAATATCTTCTCTCTGGCTCACTATCATCTATAGATAAATAATGAAGAAAATATTAGATAAAAATAAGAGTATAGATTTCTGATATTGCACACAATAATCTGGGGACAGGAGGATTTTAAGCTATTTCAAGTCAAGGAGCATATATTAAGCGTTTATTAGAGATTAGGCACTATGCCAAGTAGTGGAGTTACAAAGAAGTAAAAAACAGACTATTCTGAGGAGCTCATAATTAGAGAGACAACATGCAAATAATTATGCACAAGTTATTTTCAAATAATCTGACATTTAATTTGTATTTAATGGCAATCTAGAAAGACTGCTTGCTGTAGGTAGGATTTTTAGCTGAAAGTCAAAATAAGCCAGGGAAGTAAAAATGTGGATTTCAAGGGAGAACTATAGGAACAAGGGTTAGTCATGAAGCATAAAGGTAGGAGATGAAACATCTTATATGAAGAACATTAAGGAGGTTAGTGTCCCTAGATGGTAGAGTATTTTAATGAGAATAAAACTTAAGAAGATTGAAAGGTTGGAGTGATAAGGTTTGAAAAAATGTTAAAAGCTAAATAAAAGATTTTGTATTTAACCTTAGAGGAAATGGAGACATTGGAGTGTATTGATTAGGAGAAATGGTCATGGACAGACCTGCATTTTTTGAAGATTAATTTGACAACTGAATGGAGTATAGAATAGGGGGTGGATGGCAGTGGTGAAAGGTTTGAGGCAGGGAGACAAGTGAGAAGGCTATTACAATAATTCAGGCTTAGGAAAATTTTTTAAACTATACACTTGGTGGAGGGTCTAAAACTACCTCTTTAGGTGATAAAATAATGTTAATTATATATGTGTATATATATGCATACGTATATACACATATATAAATATTAAATACATATAGGATATTTATATATTTAATATGTATATATTATATGATTTAAACTATACATATATAACATGTATATATTATATATACACAACTATACATACAATATCATATGTACATATAGAAGTATATATATGAAATATGTATATATTATATATGACTATAATTTTAAAAACAATTTGAACTAAAAAAATCAAAAAGCTGTCTTAATTTATCCTCACTACAGCCTTGAAAATTAGATCAGATACTTTAGACTCCTACCATTTCATTTCATTATTTGTTAGAAATAGCTTCATTATTTGGTATCACTACCATAGGTTGCAAAGAAACAATCATCTGTCCCTACCAATCTCACCTATAATTAACTCTAATCAAATTCAATCCCAGGTCACCCATTTTTTTGTCCTAATTGTGAAAATAAAAGGAATTCTAGTACAAAGAATTTTGCTCAGAGGATATTCTTTTCATAATTTTATACCCTAGGATACATTAGATGCCTGGCTCTTGCCTGTTATCACCCAAACATGGGGTTCAGCTCCCTAGGTTCCTGACTCCTTTACTATTTCTGATCACAGTTCACCCATTTACCTCTGATTCCTTTTTGTACTTTGGCATTTTCTGTTACTCTTGTCTATCTTTGGCATCTAAAAATTATATAACTGTCATAGGAATTGCAACATCCTTCTTAGTAGGGATTGCATAATTATCATAGGGATTGTATATATTTTCATAAAATCCATGATTTAAAATTCTGTTTAAGAAAAATGTCAAGGAAAGAAGCTTGCTAACTCCTTGAATCCAGAAAAATGAACTCTTTGGAGAAAAATGCCTTCAGATATGTAGACTGCATCAGAAGATCCAGAATGAACTTTGGGGTGCAATTGATTGAACTGTGGGGGGTTGTAACACATTTATTTTGTATGTATACTCTTATGCCAAAGGGGACTGCCCCCTAATTGGCTTTTTGTCAGTGCACCTAGCAATCATTGGTTTTGTTCTCCTTCCCTTTTATCCCCAAATTATTATAATTTATAAGTTAATTATGTTTATATGATCCATTAAAGAGACTAGTCTCCCAAAGGATCCCAGGGGGGATTGTATGATTAGAATCTGTTACCCTAAAAACCATTATCCCCAGCAAAACAATGATTCTGAGCAACCCTCTCTCTTCCTGTCATTACATGCTGATGTAGACAGGGTACAAATTCTGTAGAGTCTATCTCTCATTCTTTTTCCTTCCTATTGTAGCTTTGGTGAAGCAGGGATTTTTGAGCTGGTAGAAAAACTTAGTCACATGATTCTGTTTTATCAGATAATAAACTTTAAAAAATAATACTTGAAGTATTAGACATTAATTTAAATCCAACAAAATGAAAAGGTCACTCCCTCCTGAGCTGTTTCCATACTTAGAGTTAGGAATATATGTAATCATCCAGTCATTATTAGTTAGAAAATTGTGGAATATATGTTATCATGAAGAGAACCCACTTACTAGAAGATAGTGAACTCCCAGCTGCTAATAGCTTATTGAGTTGGATGCATTCCTCAATCTATTGCACATTTGGTTTTCTTGAATCTTTCTGGCAAAACTGAATGAAGTGTTTGAAAAGTTTTGCTCAAAAAATTTACTCTGTACCAAGGACCATGGTAAGTACTGCAGATAAGAATATAGGCAAGCAAGATAATCTATATCCTTGATGACCTTATATTCAAATAGAGAAAGATAATTTTTAAAAAAGGAGTTAGAAAGTAGGGGAATGTTACCTGCCTGGGACAAGATTTTTAAGGAGAAGAAGTCAAAAGAATGAGTCAGGTCAGTGAGGTAAAGTCTACTTAGGCTCTTCCTGAAATCATGGTCTTCAAGAAAAAGTTACTAATAATCTGAATAAGCCCCCAGGCAGCTAATATTTTTCCAGAGCCAGCAGATGCTAGTATTTGAGATAGAGAAGGAAAAGTCCAACAAATAAACTAAGTTTCAGGTGAGGAGAAAAATGATTGGATGTCCCCACATATTTCCTAAGGACATAGTCATCTGTATTCCCAGAGGTGAAGAAACTCTAGGGGGTAGCTGGGTGGCTTGTGGATTGAGAGCCAGGTCTAGAGATGGCAGGATACTAGGATCAAATCTAACCTCAGACACTTCCTAGCTGTGTGACCCTAGGCAAGTTGCTTAACTTCCATTGCCTAACCCTTAGCATTCTTCTGCCTTAGAATCAATCTAAGACAGATGGTAAGGTTTTTAAAAACAAAACAAAGCAAAACTCTAATAGTGAAGAGGTAAGTTTTGAATACAAATTTTTCATTTGATTACATAAACATGGATAGACAGCATTCTTTGATGGATAGAGAGCTGGTTTCACATTTGGCTATGGGACCTGACTTAGTCACTTAACTTAGTACTTTAGGCATCACTCTAAGATGACAGAATTTCCAGGGATGGAAAGACCTTCTTCATCTGGGAGCTCTCTATTCTAATGAAACCATATGTCCAGTCCTTATTTTACAGAACTGATGACTGTTTTCACAGTGCCTATGACTCATTAATCCTATCCTCTTTTAATGAAAATAAGCTGCCCCTTTCTTTTAACCTTTACCTTCTGTCTTGGAGTCAATACTGTGTATTAGCTCCAAGGCAGAAGAGTGGTAAGGGTAGGCAATGGGGGTCAAGTGACTTGCCCAGGGTCACACAGCTGGGAAGTGTCTGAGGCCAGATTTGAACGTAGGACCTCCTGTCTCTACTCCTGGCTCTCAATTCACTGAGCTACCCAGCTGCCCCCACACTGCCCTTTTGCTATTTTGCTCTAAGTGGGAACAATTTAGACCTAGGAAAAGGAATGATATATTCCTCTGAATTCTTTTCCATATAACTGGAAGTTAGCTGTTAACTCATATTTCTGGGAGAGTTGACAAATCAGGATGCTTTATAACACTGGTGGAAAGGGACTTCTGAATTTTTTAAATCTAGTTCCCATTTCTATATCATGGCACTCTAAGTCTTCTTAGAATAGAAAAGAAAAGCTTCATATGATGATTGGTCCCTCTGTCATCATAGGCAAAATTGGTGTTACAAAGCAAAGAGTGCTGTATTTTGCATCCGGGAATCTGCTTTCAAGCACTTATTTTGCTACTTATTCCTTGTGTGACACTGAGAAAATCACTTGGTCTCCATGCTTATTTTAGTAAATTATATAAATATAATGAAATATATGAAAAATGAAGAAATAGAACTATATGATATTTAAAATCCCTAACAGATCTAAATCTATGATCCTTTAAGGATAAGTATGGCTATTGCCAATTCCTTTGTTTTAACAACAAGCATCTTCATTTTTTCATAAAATTGCCTCTCAGGTGATAATAGAATTTAAATAGTTTGACTGGTAAGGAAAGAGGTTCTGAGCATATGGACCTCTTCCCTTTCCCTGGAAGGAGAGTTCTGTAAATATTGATATTCCTAATGAGACTCCTCAAACATTAGATATCCCTACAAAGTTTGGCCATTTAGTAAATGGCAACATTGATGGGAAAATTTATTATTTCCCTTTATCTGAATAGAGAATCTCTAGAAGTTATTATACTCTTCCAGGAATATGCATCAGTATAATCAGGGAAGTTGGGCATTTCAGCTAGGGATGTAAGAAATCTACAGCAGCTGTCAATTGCACTAATAAGTACTTTCTTATTTTTTTCATATTTTAGGCTGCTTGCAAATAGTTGATTGATAAAAACATAGAGATTTTGAATCCAAAGGAGAAGTATATCTTAAGTTTTATTCTGTACCTACAGAGTCCTTTGTATTGATAAAAATGGAAAATAAAGAGTGAATCTTGTGAAACCTCTTTGGAACAGAATAGTATCACTCAAAGTAAACTTCTTCCATGTGTGACTCTTTCTGTGCTTTATTGATTGTGTGATCCTAAATTCTGTGTCCCTGGTGAATGATTTGGGGGATGGACTGTACTGAAAGCTATACTAAGAATAACATACAATTTGGACCATGGAATTATGAGATCCTGATTATGTATGAGATCAGTGGTATATGCATTCCTGTAATAAATTCTGATCCCTTTTCTAGTTTTTCAGAAGTGACCTGCAGCAGGGTCAGAAATCAGTGGACTATGATGATAGTATTTCATGTTAAGTCATAGCATGATTGGCTATATTTATTAAATTTATTTTATAGTTATTTTACATCTAAGAATTTCTAAGAAAAAAACTGAAGAAACGTGTCATATTCCAAAATAGGGGACCTGTAATATTTCACTAATTAAGGATCCCAAAGGCTATTATTATTCCTACTGTGATCCCTAATTTTTCAGTAGTTCATATTAATTACTTAAATTTTTTTCTCTTTTTTAACCTTTTATCTCCAATACTAGCTTTGCAATTTTGGGTAATTATATAATAATAGCTAACATTTATAAAACACTTAGTAAGTGCTAGGGACTATGCTAAGTACTTTACAATTATTATATCATTTAATTGTCACAACAGCTCTGCATGGTAGGTGCTATTATTATCCCTATTTTTTCATGTGAGGAAACTGAGGAAGAGATTAGTTGATTTCTCCAGGTTCCTGCAGGCATTAAATGAAGTCATGTTTGAACTCAGATTTTCTCTTCTCCAGAAACTGAGAGATCATCTGGTCAAATGCCATCATTTTACAGAAAAAGAAACTGAGGTGATGGGAACTAAATGCCTTGACCACATTCACAAATTATTCTTCATGTTACACACCCTTAGGTGAGCATCCTTCCCCAGTTTAGAAAAAAATGTCCATTTGGGAAAGAAGACTTTTAAAATCTCTTCTCTATTACTTTAATCCTTTGCTGTGACTAGGCCAGGAATACTGACTTTGTGAATACTTGTAAGGGGAAAAATGAAGTACTCACCAGCAAAACCACTTCTTGAATAAAATTGCTGCTTTTACAGCTCAATAACAAAGACTTACAATTACTTTAATGAAATCAGATAATTTATTGTATACTGTAGTCAGCTTCATTTAAAGCAATGTACTTTGTTGTTGTTGTTGTTAGATGAGCAGGTTAATTAGTTTTCTGATCAACGTTCTATAAATGCCAAGTAAGGTCTCTGCCAGAAACAAAAATATATCCATTATAGCGAATGTAGTATTGAGGTGGGTAGTATTTTTTTAATTCATCAATTTTTCATAATTATAATGGCATGCTGTCCACATGTCAGCATTTCCTTTGAAAACTCCTATTTTGTTAAAAACCCATCCACATTTAGACTTCCAGGCAAGTGCGTTTATCTTTACAACTTGCCCCAAAACTACCTATTTGGAACACTGAAAAAATGAGAAGTTGACAATTTTCGGAGAATGTTTTTTTTTTCCTCTTAAGTACAGCTCACCTCTGAAACTGAAGAGATTAAAAGGTATTGAAAATCTAATAACCATTACTTTTGCAGAGGAGGGTAGTGACCATCCATGAGACCTCTTTGCACTAGAGAGCAGGGTCATTTATCAAAATCTGAAAAGCCAAGTTAAATTTGCATACATAGTTTCATAAATTTTCATAAGTTACATATCATACTGGAGTCTGACTCATATAGCTAGGTAGTAGAATGGATAGAGCATCAGGTATGAAGTCAGGGAAGTCTGAGTTCAAATCTGGTCTCATATGCTAGTTATGTGATCCCAGGCAAGTCACTTAACCCTGTTTGCCTCAGTTGCCTTATATCTAAAATGATCTGGAGAAGGGAATGGCAAATCACTCCAGTATCTCTTCCAAGAAAGCCCCAAATGTTCAAAGAAATAAAAAATAGGGGGAAAGGACTTGCTGGCTCCAAAATATTAATACCATCTCTTTTTGTGGTGGCAATGAACTAGAAATGAAGGCATGTCAATCAGTTGCGAAATAGCTGAACAAATTGTAGTATTTGACTGTAATAGAATACTGTTTAACCATAAAAAATACAATAAGATGATCACAAAAAATCTGTAAAGACTATATGCAGTAAAAAAGATTGAAGTGAGCAGGACCAGAAGAATATTTTACACGGTAACAATAATAATGTATGTTGATCAATTATGAATTAATTATTATCAGCAGTACAAAGATCTAGAATAATTCCTAGGAACTTATGATGAAAAAGGCTACCCATAGCCATAGAAGAAATTTACAGAGTTAGAATGCAGATTGAGGTATCCCATCCTTCATTTTACTTCCTCCATAAATTTTTCTCTAGTCTCAGTGATATGTATTTTCTTCCACAAAATGATGAACATGGAAATATGTCCTATATCATATTACTTGCCATCCTCATGAGAGGGAAGGAGTAGAAGGGATTCCAAAGTGTCAGAAAAAAATTATTAAAAATTGTATCAGGGTTCTGGGTTAAGATGGCGGCAGAGTAAAAAGCAGCTCTTAACCTCTCCTGACCTAAACATAAAGGACTCCTCAAGGGGAAATAAAAACAAATCCAGATGACCAGAGGGACCCCACAACAGGGTGCAGTGTGGAAGGTATGTGGAATCGGGACATTTCCATGCTATAAAGTGGTGAAACAGCTCTCACTAAATCCGGGCTGAGCAACCCCCTCCACCCCCTCCACACACACCACATACAACTCCAAAGCCAGCTAAAAAGAAATAGAGCAAGTTTGGGGGACCCATTGAGTCATTGTCAGCTCCAGGGCCTGTTCCTGAGAGCAGCAAGATTGAGGACCCCAAAAAGCTGAAGAACGCGCATAGACTCTGAGCATGAAAATATTTATAGCTGCTCTTTTTGTGGGGGAAAAAACTGGAAAAGGAGGGTATGCCCTTCAATTGGGGAATGGCTGAACAAATTATGGTATATGCTGGTGATGGAATACTATTGTGCTAAAAGGAATAATAAACTGGAGAAGTTCCAGGTGAACTGGAAAGACCTCCAGGAACTGATGCAGAGTGAAAGGAGCAGAGCCAGAAGAACATTGTACACAGAGACTGATATACTATGGTAAAATCGATTGTAATGGACTTCTGTACCAGCAGCAATGCAATGACCCAGGACAATTCTGAGGGATTTATGGTAAAGAACGCTACCCACATTCAGAGGAAGGACTGCAGGAGAGGAAACATATAAGAAAAACAACTGCTTGAACGCATGGATTGGGGTTGACATGATTGGGGATGTAGACTCGAAACTACCACACCAATGCAAC
>NC_058134.1:82490644-82548170 GCF_016433145.1 Gracilinanus agilis
TACCAACAATTTGGAAATAGGTCTTGATCAAGGACACATGACAAAACCAGTGGAAATGTGCATTGGCCATGGGAGGGGGGAATGCGGGGGGTGAAGGGGAAAGTAGGAGCATGAATCATGTAACCATGTTAAAAATGAATATTAATAAATGTTTAAATTTAAAAAAAAAAGAAAGAAAAAAATAAAGTGTGGATTTTAGATTTGTTCCCTGAGGCAATAGGGGACCACCAGAACTTAATCAGTTGAAGGTCTTCCTACACTTTAGGAAGAGTACTTTGGCAACAAAATGAAGGATGGACTGGAGTGGGAAGAGATTTGAAGCTGGTTGACCATAAGATTATTGTAATAGCCCAGATGCGAGATGATGTGGACCTTTACCAAGGCGGTGGTAGCATAAGAGGGAGAAAAGAAAGTATATGTGAAGGATTTAGCTAAAATAATATGGATAGGAGTGGGGGCGGGGTGGGGGGGTGAGAGAGTGCAGAGTCAAGGATGATACCTAGGTTGTGAGCCTGCTTGATTAGGACAAGAGGTAGGACAAGAAGGTCTATGATTTAGGTATGGAACAGATAGCTTTATGCTATCCAGAAAAGGGAAGGCTAAGCATTAAAGAATCACGAGCATCTTTTTTTTGGAGTCACAAAGTTATTTGAGGAATAGGGAACAAGTTGTGGTATATTGGGCTATAAGAAATGATGGGCAGGATCGTTTCAGAAGAAAACTGGGAAGTCTTACATGGACTGATGCAATGTAAAGTGAACAGAACCAGAAGAACACTATACACAGTAATAGCAATATTATAATAATGATTAACTGTAACATGCTTAGTTATTCTGATATATATAATGATTCAAGACAGTTCCAAAGGAGTATGATAAAAAATGCTATCCACATCTAGAGAGAGAACTGATTAATTCTGATTGCAGATTGAAACATATATTCTCTTTATTTTTCTTCATTGTGTGTGTATTGCCTTTGCAACATGGCTAACATGGAAATATGTTTTGAAACATTAAAAAGTACTTAATTAAAAAGAATCATGAAATGATTACAACAACAAAGAAAAGAATAGGCTTTGTTTCATGTTTGTCTCATTGTCTAGCATGCTTAGCACGGTACCTTATATAAGTACTGAATAGATGTTTTTCTAAGTTTTACTATTTAATTTGAGTTCAAATGTCGAGTTATATTAAAGACCCTCTATTCTGAACATGATTCTATATATGAAGGATGACTAATTCAAAGGAATGGACATAGGCAGTAAATGCCAGAACTGGACAAAAAGCTCTGAGAATATAATGGAGAAGGATTCAAGAGATATGAAAGTAAGATAGATTAAACATGGGAACTAAACATTAAAAAAATAGATATAAAATGTTTTAAGCCTATTTAGCTATGTTGTGAGGAAGTTTACTTAGTTATCATTTAGGAGACCTAACAGGAAGGGCTGGAGAATTCCACATGGAATGGGGAAGCAGGAAGTGGCTTGCTCTGGCTCTGAGATAGACTCCAGGGTGCTTGGGAAAAGTTGCAACTGATCCTAGGAGACCTCAGATTTCCAGAGATCCTGAAGGAAGACTGACATCTACTTGTGGGAGATTTTGGTAGAGACTATTAATCCCAACCTGAGTTGTAGGTTAACTTGGTCTGGGTTAGCTCCCAGAATCTATGCACCTGAAAGAGCACTGCTAGTGGTCCTGGAGGAGCTGGTACATTGCTGGAGTGAGTCTGGACTCTGTGGTGAGGATTCCCACTTCAGTCCTGCTATTCTCTGGGCCCTGTCTTGCTTAGGTCTCAGTTGAGTGTAGAAAAGTTCCTCCCCTGACCCTGTGGTTTGCCCTTAGTCTGAAAGTGTAGAAACCCCTATTCCCATCCTTTACCAGTGTTCCCTTAATTAAAAATGTTATAAACTCTCTTGCCATTTGCCTGCTAGTTTTCATAGGCCTTGTCTAGATGGTGCAGAGTGGCAGCTGCCACTTCTATTAACAGTTATCTCCTTAGCAGTTAAATCCAGTTGCCTTACCTTGTTTGGTCCTGCCTTCTGTCATTCCTGTCTCCCCCACACTCCACTGAGCCTACAAATAATATTTTAGTTAACTCCCCTGGTTTTCCCCATTATACTTCTGGCACTCTCAGCTGGTTGGTAACAGAGGGGACAGGAAGTTCTCTCTTGCACATACAGAGCTAGACTGGAAGTCAGGGGATTCTGAACATTCCATGGAGGTGTACAGCCATTGGCTGTGGGCTGAAAGTTCTAGACCAGTGGTGAGCTACTCAGATCTGCTTACCCCCCACCCCAGGTCATTGATAAAATCTCTGTGTGAAGCCAATATACTATTAAGGCTAGAATAGTCCCAGAGAAAGGGTTTTTCCCCATTTTTTTTTTTGCTTTCTGTTATTTGTGTTGTCCTGTTTAATTGTAAACTAATATCATTGTATTTGTGTTAATAATTGTTATTAGTCATTCATTGTGGCTAATAATTCCCCATTATAGCTAGAAGGATGGTGATGACATCAACGAAATTAGTAAGATGAAGAACAGATAGTTTGGAAAGGGGGATAAAATAATATTTTACATATATTAAAGTTAAGAAGCTGATGAGATATATTGGTAGAATTATCCAGCAGGAAGCTACTAATAGGGGACTAGAATTAAGAAGAAAGATTAGATATATAAATATTGATTTGTAAATGAGGTGAATAGAGTTAGTTATTGAACCCATGGTAGCTAATTAGATCAACATGTAAATGAATATAGAGAAAGAATAGATAATATCCCAGGGCAAAGTACTGGGCAATGCACACACTTGCCAGTCATAAGGATATATCTATTATAATAACTTTTATATCAGTGATCATATTCAAGCCATCATCAATAATATACTTCAACCTATTTACCCATGCCATGTTCCTGCCCTTGCCTCGTGTCCTCTAAAAATATGATTTTTCTTCTATTACAGGGCCCTAAAATTTGCAGCAACATAGTTTCAGGAGAAAAATACTGATGATCAAATAAGTTGTCAGGAAACAACTTGAGATCACTTAAATTCATGCACTCTTTTAAAAAAATATATATATATGTGTGTGTGTGTATATGCATATATATATACATATGTATATATAAATGCAATATACTCACCTTTTTAAATCTTGTGTCCAAACTTTCATTGAGCTGTAGTTATATTTGTCACATGTCACCTAATATTTATGGATTACCCACTGTGTCCCAGGGACTTTATTAAGCCATGGTGTAACACAAAGGGTTATGAATTCAGCTACTTGATACTTTTTTGGTGCAAGATTTGCTTCTACAATAAGAAATGCTTCACCATAGCATTTTTAAGTAAATAGGTATAAAAAGTAGGTTTATTATTATTATTATTATTATTATTATGCAAAGATCTAGCAATTTACCTTGCAGTATTGTAATAATCATAAATGATTATATAGATAAGAGCAACACTAGCAATTGTAAGATATAGAAAAGAGATAACATTACTGAATCTGGGGAAGTACTATGACCTGAGTATTCCAGCTGGGGAGTCCCAAAGTTATAGCATTTCAGGGTCCTATTCAGGATAATCCCAGACAGAACATCCTCTCCATGGTTAAGGCTCCAAGGTCTACTTTCCATAAGGGGAGTCTTATTGAAACTCAAACAAAGAGGGCATTTTGCCAGCTATAGTTTGCATAACTGTTTCCAGGGCCTAAGTGACCTGGCCAAGGTCCTGAGTTTCAAAAAACAGCTAGACAAAACATTAATTAAAATTTAATCAAAAGTCATGAAGAGAACACATTACAAGAAATAAGGGTTAATCTCACAGAAGAATGCCTACTTCCTGACAGTCAAAGAGACCTGGGAAACCTATTGAGACCTCTGGCCAAAAGCTGAAAGCATTCCAAATCTCTGCTGTTAAATATGAAGCCTATGATATAAAACAAGGGAAATTTATTAAAATTTAATTTAACCCTTCACATGGTGATACAAAAACAAATTGAAAAAAGTTTCTTTTCTCAAGGAGCTCACAGACCACTGTGAGAGAAACCATGTAATTAGCCTTGTATAAATAATACATAGACAGGATAAATTCAGAGCTACAGATTGTTACTTTCAAAAAGTGAGAATTGGAGAATCTATTATTTGAATTTTGTATAATATGTTCTCCATGATGGCAACCATTGTTATCTAACTTATTTTTCTCTGCTTTATGCCTTGATTAATATTTTTACTCAGGGAATTATTGAAGACAACTATTTCTCCTTTATTGAGTGCTAAGTGGCTATAGTAAGTAACATATATAAACTCAAAGATCCAAGATTTTGGGGGAAAGAATTCATCATTTAACAAAAAGTACTGGGCAAACTAGAAAGAAGTTTGAGGAAAACTTCAGTATTGACTAACACTCCACATTGTATAAGATGATACGGTCAAAATAGGTAAATGATTTAGACATAAAAGGTGATATCAAAAGTAAATTAGAGCAGCACAAGAAAATGTACCTGTCAGATGTATGGATAAAGGAAGAGTTTATTATCAAACAAGATACCACAGAGAATCTTGGAAAGTACAATAGATAATTTTGATTACATTAAAGTAAAAAGGCTTTCAACAAATAATACGGATGCAGTCAAAACTAGAAGGAAATCTAGAAATTGTAAAAACCATAGCAAGTTCTGATAAAAATGTTTCTATGGCAAGTTCCTATGAAAAAGCTTTTGTTTCTCAAATACATAGGGAATTGCATTAAACAAATATGCTGAGAAAGGCTGACAAGTTTGAGCCATTCTCCAAAGTCACATTAAAATGTTTTATAGCACTGTTCATTAAAGAAATCAAATTAAAATAAACCAATACTACCTTATATACAACCTGTTGGCTAATGTGACAGAAAAGGAAAATGACAAATTCGGGGGCGGGGTGGTCAAAAAAACTGGTACACTAATGTACAGTTAGTAGAATTGTGAACTAGTAAGATCATTCTGGAAAACAATTTGGAACTATGTTCAAAAGACTAAAAACTGTGCATAAACTTTGACTTAACAATGTCATTGATGAGATTTGTGTTCCAAAGAAATCAAGGAGAAGGGAAAAGGACCTACTTGTACTAAAAATATTTATAGCAGTTGTTTAAGTGGTGGCAAATAATTTGAAAGTAAGAGGATGTCCCATCAATACTGGTAATAACAATAAATTGTATCATGTAATTGAAAAGAAAGATGTTTTCAGAAAAATAAATAGAAACAATATTCTAAGGATGATCAATTGTGAAAACTATATTAAAGACAATGATCCCAAATAATTCCAAAGAATTCATGATAAAAAATGTTCATACTTTCAGAGAGAGAACTAATAAACATTAAATGTAGAGTGAAACATATTTCTTGGTTTTACACATTTTTTCTTGTCTGCATTATTTTGCCACATGGATAACATGGAAATGTGTTTTGCATGAATTCACATTTATAATTAGTATCAAATTGCTTTCCTTCTCAAGGAGGTAAAAGTGGAGGGAAAGAATGAAAAAATAAGAAACCCAATTTTAAAAAAAAAGAATAGTGTACATCTTTGTGTAATTTTAAAACATTAATGAAATAAATAACATTTTCAAAAAGCATTTTTTATTTAGTCTTAAGAGTTATTTTGCTAAAATGAATAAATGAAAAAAATATTATTGTTGTTGTTTAAACTAAATGATAATCTCATTGATACAAGGAATTCCTCATGAATAAACTCCATCTATCAATGAAGACCAGCAACTGCTGCAAAAGTCTTAAGGAGATGCCTGTGGGTACAGGGAAATTAAATGATTGCCTCAGGATCCCATAGCTAGTAGGTCTCAGACAGTATTTGGACCCAGGACTGCCTGATTCAAAGCTAAGATTTCTATCTTATAGGTTAATATACACAAACAAATTATTGGTAGCAAAAAAGATATTAAGTATTTTGTACATATACCTTTTATCCATTGCTAAATTTCAATAATAATGGAAAGAGAGTAGGATATGAAATGTCAAGATGGTTGGGGAAAGACAGGTACATCAATGAATTGCTGGAGGAACTGTGAATTTAGCACGATTGTTATGGAAAACAACCTGAAGTTTTGAAAACAAAGTGGCAAAAACTTCTATAACTTTCCCCTTAAAGGTTATATTACTAGGCATTTAACATAAGGTTCTAATTGATTAAAAAAAAAGGCTCCATCAGATACACCAAAATAGTTATAGAAAAGTTTATTATATGGGAGCAAATAACTGGAAACAAAGTATATGTCAATCAATTAATAATGTCTAAAGACAATTCAGTTAATTAATTTAATGGGATTTTCTTTTCATTAAAAATGTGATTTTAGAGAAACATTAAAAGACATACAAACTGATGAAATGTGAAATATGGAGAACCAAGAAAACAACATGCAAAATGATTCCAACTATGTAAATGAAAAGAACAATAAGCAGGAAAGAATTATAAATTAAAGTTACAATATTACAAAAAACTAGATAGGCTTTAAGGGACAGACATAAAAAAAGAAAAAAAATAGATACTTTTGTAGAAGGAGACCAAGAGGTGTGTTATACTGCATTATCGTCAGCTTTTTAAAAATCTTTTACTTCTTTTACTGTTTTCCCTTTATCTTTTTTAATATTTTAAGATCTTTAATATGAGGATAACAATAAAACAACTTAAAACATTTTTAAGAGGTGGCAATTTATTATATGTTCTTGTTTTCATTTAAATGTAAATTAGTTAATAAAGATTACCAGTAAATGGCCTGTAATGAAAGGAATGCCAACCTTTGTTTCACTGCTAGTAATTGTTTTCATGCTTATAGTCCCAATTGCACAAATGCTGCTATGGCCAAAGAAATTGCCTATAATCAATTATATTTCCTTGATCAAACAGATTTGGTTATTAAATGAGTATTATTAACAAATGGCCCAAAGGACAAAAAGTGGTATTTGTGAGGTCATTAGAAAAAATCAATCAATGCAATAAATTAACTTTGGTACTACTGATTATTTTTATGGGAAATTAGAAAATAGCTATTCAGAGAAAAGTTGGGTTTACACAGCAGGGGATTAGAGAGCAAGCTACATTTAACATGTATTTTTAACATTTCAAAGCTATACTTAACCTTCAGGTTGTCTTGAGGATGTGTATAGATAAATGCTTATTCAGAAATTAAAACAGGGTATAGTAAATAAGTAAAAAGAAATATAATAATTTTTAATCAAAATTTATTTAATTTTTCATAATTGTTTCTTTAGATATCTCTCTATATTGACCTAGGTTATAAGTGCTAACAGAAGAGAACTATCAAAAGGGCCAAGATCAGGAGCCCAACTAAATAATTTATGTCTGGCAAATACCAAAGATCAAAACAAACACAAAATCAAGTCTAGGAAGGTCAGCTAAGGAAGACTGGTAGAATGGGCAGCTACTAATCTTCATAAAAAAGTGGAGGCCCTGATTGCAGCAAGTCAGAGAATCAAGAGACACACTTATTAACAGTGTTGGTAAAAGCTTACCTTAAGGGAGAATACATTTCTTTTCTTTCTTGTTAAAATTTTTTTCTTGGTTTCTGTGGCCCTAGGCTTATAGTTGTGGATTATAAACAAATGGAGGTTAGAGACATACAAGTGAATGTTGCCCCTGACTGAGATAAACAAAAATTGTAGGATTATTTTGCAACATGTTCTCACTGGTTCTGGGTTTTGTCTTCTCCCATAGGCCATTTATTTTCAAAGATGTTCAGTTTGCTAGCTATGGTTGTGGGGAAATTAAAAAAAAAGAAAGAAAGAAAAAGGCTTGGCTAACTGCCTTTCAAAACTCCAGAAGTTTAACTTTAAGTGAAGAAATTTAACATTCATTTCCTTTTTAACCCACAATGCGGGTGAAAGTGGCCTTTGGGAAAAACATCTTCTCTCTTTGGGAAATAATTAGATTTAGTGAGTTTACTCATTTTTTCTATTTTTTTATGTTGTTTTTTTAGGAATGTGTTTTCTTAACTCTATTTTTAGTAGAACTCCCTCCTCTTTCCTTCAAAAGAAGTTTTCTCAATGAACACAGGACAGTTGAATTACTCACTACATGATCTTGGTGGATCTAGAATAGTACACCAAAAAAGAGGTTAGAAAAGATATAGATGCATTGAGCATCTTTTTTTATCATTAGCATCAATTTTTATATTGGTTTATTTTTTCATATAGAAAGATAGAATGTGAACTTAACAACTCACTGACTAGGGGAATCAAAAGTCTAACTTAGAAAAATGTTTGTTTTTTTCCATAATCTAGCCCAACTTACAGGGCAACGGTCTAGTATGAAAAAAATGTATAAGCACTCATTCAGTGTTCCACAATGATTTATGAAATAGTTACCAGGTAGAATTTACAACACTATGAACTGGAAGTAGATGTCTCTTCCCTATCATCTGTCGACAACTTTTCTTCATGTTTTCTCGCATGACAAATAGACACATTTGTCTTTTTCCCTATCCCATCAGGACTTTCTATTTCCATTTTTTTCCACTTGTACTTCTTTGAAGACTGGAAAAGCAGTGAGGGAAGATCAGTTTCTCACTCTTCCCCACAAATCCTGGAAAGAGTTGGTGACTTGCTTTAGGAACACATGGCAGAGAGAGATTTTTGCTTATATATGACCTGAGAAAAGAGATTCTTAAACTGTTTTTTTTTCACTTTCAATGATGTTACTGTGGGGGGCACTCAATAATTTACTCCAGAAGTGCATGACAGAAATAGACATGTCTTTGTTTACACTGTCAAAGAGGGGAATCTTCTCAAGCTTGAGAAATCTTGAAAGTGGGAATTCAGGAATCAGATCTTCTAGAGAAGAGGTTCTGAATGTATGTATGTTTCTGTCTCTCTATATATGTGTTATATCCTCCTTTGGCTGACTGATTTAGTCTATGTATCTCTTCTCAAAATAATATGCTTAAATACATAAAATAAAATCTATAGGACTAAAAAGAAACTAATTATGTTGAAATATAGTTACCAATGGTTTTTTTTCTATTCAAAGATATTTTATTTTTCCAATTGTGTATTATTTTCAACCTATGTTTTCCAAAATTATGAGGTCTAAATACTCTCCTTCTCTTCCCTCCCCATTCTTGGACTTGGTCAGCAATTTGACCTGGCTAATACATGTATTATTGTGCAAAACATCCATATCGGTAATTGCTGTCAGAGAATACTTATATAAAACCAAGGCCCCAAAATAAAACCATAAATAAACTAATATATGAAATAGTATAGAAATAAACTAATATATCAAAATACTTTGATCTGCATCCAACAATACCAGTTCTTTCTCTGGAAGTAAATAATATTCTTTGTCATAAGTCCTCATAATTTTCCTGGATCATAATTTTAGAAAGAGCTGGAAAGACTTACATGAGCTGATACAGAGTAAAATGAGTAAAAATAGGAGAACATTGTACACAGCAATAGCAATATTATGGAATGATCAACTGTGAAAGCTATGGTCAATAATGGAATGATCCAGTACAATTATGAGGGACTTATGATAAAGAATGCTGTATAATACCTCAAAAGAAAGAACTGTTAGAGTAGGGTAATAAAGAGTAGAGTAGTAAGTGTTTATTTGAATATATGTTTTGGAGTTTTGGTTTTAAAAATTATTTTTATTATATTTTTATAAGATTATTCATAAGATTATTCACTTACTAAAATGAACAACAAGGAAATAAGTTTTCATGATACTATATATAAAGCCCGGATTGAATTGCTGGTTGGCTCCAGGAGGGGCAGGGAGAAGAAGAGAGGGAGACAATTTAGATCATATAATTTTGTAAAACTTATATGAAAATTTGTTATTACATATAACTGGTAATAAACTAATTAATTAAATTAATAAAAATATTTATCCTGGATCATGAAATATTTTGTGATATAATAAATAATGAAGAGGACAATTTTAGAGAAAGGCATTAAGATTTACATGATGTGATGCAGAACTAAATAAGCAGAATGGGAGAAAATTGTACACATTAAGAGCAATATTGTATGATGATTGATATCTTTTTTTTAAGTTCACATATTTTAGCTTAAGAACTAATGTGAGGGAGAAAAAATGCCTTATGCTCCTTGGAAGAAGAGGATAAAACATATGCAGCAAAAATTGTTACTATGTTGTATTCTACTTAATGAACAAAGTCATTGATTTACTTAAATTCTGCAATAATTCCTAACAGAAAGAGGATTGTTTCCTTAGTAGCCCCTGAATTGCATATACCTTCAAGGAATACTAAAGGACAGGATGTCACTATGATCCTATAAAGGAACTACATTTGACCCTATGTGGGATAGAAACTGAAATGTCAAGATATTGCCCTAATAATGAACTTAATTCCTTTTCTCTTCTGTAGGGAAAGCTGAAATGTTATCTGAGTACACTACCTTTAAAATGTCTTATATGGGAGACTTCCAGGTTAAGATGGCTAAGTAGTAGAAACAGGGTACTAAACTCTCCTAAATCACCTACACATGATACCTCAAAAGGACACAAAAACCAAATCCAGATGAATGAAGGGAACCTTCAATAGGGCACAGAATTACAGGTACATGGGATTGGGGCATTTCCATGCTATAAGGGGCTTAAATAGCTCTCACTAAAATAGGACCTGATCACCCCCTACCCCCACTCCACCTACAAATCCAAAACCAGCACACAAGAGTTAGAGCAAGCTGGGGGCATTCACTAAGTTCTTGGAAGCTACCTGGAACCACCAGAAACTGGCTCCTGAGAGCAGCAAGACTTAAGACCCCAAAAGGCTAAAGAGCGCAGACTTTAAATGAGGACCTTGAATGTGGACCTTGGAAATGGACCTAGGGTGGAAGAGTGCTGGATTGTGAAAGCAAAGCACTGAGATTCCTGAAGGAGCCTTGGGCAAAGGAGCAAGCAAGGGGACCACCAGGAGGCTTGACCCTGAGAACAGTTAGACTTGAGACCTCAGGAGCCTAAAGAGAGCAGACCTTAGGCGGGAGGCTAAAGCTATTAGGAGCAGCAATGTGTTGTGACTCAGGCAAAATTGCTCCACAACTCTATAGACAGAGAGCCTTCCTGTCTCACCCAGACTTCTGACTGAGAAAGAAAAACAGCATAATAATAATGGCAAGCAATGCCCAAGAACTACCAAAGAGAAAGAAAAAGAAGCATTAAAACTTGATAACTTCCACACAGAAAAAATCCAGACAACAGAGCAGACAGAATAGGAGGACAAACAAGTAATCACATCCAAACCATCCCAAAAAATGAAAATTGGTCACAAGCTTTTGAAGAGTTCAAATCTGAGATCATGAGAAAGATGGAAACAATTTGGCAAGAAAAGTGGGAAATAGCTCAAAAGGAAATTAACTGTTTAAAAGACAGAAAGTCCCAATTGGAGAAAGATGCCCCCAAATCAAAAGAATTGATAAGCAAATTGGAGACCAAAATTAAACAACTGGAAAACAGGATAGACCAAATTGAAAAGGAAAATCAAAAGATTATAGCAGAAAACTAGTCTCTAAAGATAAGAATTGGGCAAGTAGAATCCAATGATCTCTCAAGACAGAAAGAACAAATAAAGGAAAGTCAAAAGACTGATAAAAGAGAAGGAAAGGGGGCAGCTGGGTAGCTCAGTGGATTGAGAGCCAGGCCTAGAGACAGGAGGTCCTAGGTTCAAATCCGGCCTCAGATACTTCCCAGCTGTGTGACCCTGGGCAAGTCACTTGACCCCCATTGCCTACCCTTACCAATCTTTCACCTATAAGTCAATACACAGAAGTAAAGGGTTTAAAATTTAAAAAAAAGAGAAGGAAACATGAAATATCTCACTGAGAAATTGACAGATCAAGAAAACAGGTCTAGAAGAGATAATTTGAGGATCAGTCTTCCTGAAAAACCAGAAATTAATAGAAATTTGGACACCATACTATAAGAAATTATCCAACAAACTGCCCTAAAGTTCTACAACAAGAGGGCAATATAGACATTGAAAGGATCCATAGATCACCCACTACACTAAACCCTGAAAAGACAACCCCAAGGAATATAATTGCCAAATTCAAGAGCTTCCAAGTAAAAGAAAAATATTACAAGAAGCCAGAAAGAGACAATTCCGATATCAAGGAGCACTAAACAGGATCACACAGGATCTGGCAGCCTCCATGCTAAAAGACCGCAAGGCTTGGGATATCATATTCAGAAAGGCAAGCGAACTGAGTCTACAACCAAGGATCACCTACCCATCAAAACTGACTATATACTTCCAGGGGAAAGTTTGGGCATTCAACAAGATACAAGATTTCCAAATATTTGCACAGAAAAGACCAGGACTAAATGGAAAGTTCTATATCCAACCACAAAAACCAAGAGAAACATGAACAGGTAAATAAGAAACAGAGGGGAAAGAAAGAAAACTCTTATTTTTCAATTTGCCTCTTTAAGGGCTTCAATAAGATCAAATTATATTACTATATGGAGAAATTTTATGTGTGATTTTTTAAACTATATTCACTATTATAGTAATTAAAAGAATTATTCATAGGGAGAGGTTGGAGTACTAAATGGTCTAAGATGCTACTGGGAGGGGGAAAAAGAGGGGGGTGAATAGTAGATGGCACCAAGAGAAACTTGAATGAATAAGAAAAATAGAATAATCTATACCACACAAAACGGGCATGGGAATGGGAGGTGAGGAATACTATTATAAGAAGGAGAGGAAGAGAGAGTGAATAGCTAATACTTAAACTTTACCCTCAGCAGAATTAATCCTGAGAGGGAAGACTAGCTATATCCTTTAGGATATAGAATTCAATCTAACCCTATGGAGAAAGTCAAAAGGGATAATCTAAGGGGAGAAGAGGGTGGTGAGTTCAAAATGGGAGGCGAAGAGAGTGTGGAGGGAATTCATTAGGCCTTAAAAATAAAAAGAGGGGAACAAAAAGGGAGTGGGTGGAAAGTGAAGTAAACTAAGGGAGTGGATAAGGGGGACTGATTTAAAACAAACCAATGGTTTAAAAGCGAATAGCATAAGAAGAAGGGGCAGAACTAGGAGAGGATATCAAAATGCTGCAGAATACACAGCTGATAATTATAACCCTGAATATGAGTGGGAAACGCCCATAAAACAGAAGCAAATAGCAGAGTTGATTAGAAAGCAAAATCCTACCATATGTTGTCTACAAGAAACACACATGAGGTAGGTAAACATACATAGGTTTAAGGTCAAAGACTGGATCAAAACCTATTGCCTTCAACTGAGAAAAAAAGGGAGGAGTAGCCATTATGATACTGATAAAGCCAAAGTAAAAATAGATCTGATAGATCTGATTAAAAGAGATTGGGAAGGTAACTATATCCCGATAAAAGGCAGTATAGACAATGAGGAAATAAGAGTACTCAACATGTATGCACCAAATGGTATAGCATCCAAGTTTCTAAAGGAGAAATTGGCAGAGCTCAATGAGGAAATAGAAAGCAAAACAATTCTAGTGGGAGACTTGAACCTCCCACTATCAGATCTAGATAAATCAAACCAAAAATTAAATAAGAAAGATGTAAGAAAGGTGAATGAAATCCTAGAAAAATTAACTAATAGAAATGTGGAGGAAAATAAACAGGCACAAAAAGGAATACACCTTTTCAGCTGCATATGGTACATTCACAAAGATTGACCATATAATAGGGCATAAAAACATGGCAAACAAATGAAAAAGAACAGAAATAATAAATGTAACATTTTCAGATCATAATGCAATAAAAATAATAATTAGTAAGGACACATGGATAGGCAAATTAAAAATTAATTGGAAATTAAATAATATGATTTTCCAAAATCAGTTAAAGAACAAATCATAGAAACAATAACTTCATTAAAGAGAATGAGTGCATATATTAACAAATTAGGGTGGGCAAAGATCAATAAACTGGGCATGCAAATCAAAAAATTAGAAAGGGAACAAATTAAAAATCCCCATTTAAAAATTAAATTAGAGATAATAAAAATTAAAGGAGAAATTAATAAAATTGAAAATAAAAGAACTATTGAATTAAGAAATAAGACTAGAAGCTGGTACTTTGAAAAAAAAACAAATAAAAATGACAAAGTACTGGTCAATCTAATTTAAAAAACAGAAGAAGAAAACTAAATTATCAGTATCAAAGCTGAAAAGGGATGCCTCACCTAAAATGAAGAGGAAATTAAGGCAATCATTAAAAAGTATTTTGCCCAATTATATGGTAATGAATATAGCAATCTAGGTGATATGGATGAATATTTATGGACATACAAATTGCCTACATTAAAAATAGAAGAAATAAAATATTTAAATAATCCCATATCAGAAAAATAAATTGAATAAGCCAGCAAAGAACACCTTAAGAAAAAATCTCCAGGACTAGATGGATTCACAAGTGAATTCTATCAAATCTTCATAGAACAATTAATCCCAATAATATACAAATCATTTGACATAGTAAACAAAGAAGGAGTTCTACCAAATTCCTTTTGTGAAACAACTATGGTACTGATCCCAAAGCCAGGTAGAACAAAAACATAGAAACAAAACTACAGACCAATCTCCTTAATGAATATAGATGCAAACATCTTAAACAGAATACTAGCAAAAAGACTCCAGCAAGTGATCATGAGGGTTCTTCATTATGATCAGGTGGGATTTATACCAGGAATACAAGGATGGTTCAATATTAGGAAACCATTCACATAATTGACCATATCAACAAGCTAACAAACAAACCCCACATGATTTTCTCAATAGATGCTTAACAATCCTTTGACAAAATATAGCACCCATTCCTATTGAAAACACTAGAAAGTATAGGAATAGAAGGGTCTTTCCTAAAAATAATAAATGGTATATATCTAAAACAATAAACAAACATCATCTGCAATGGGAATAAATTAGAAGCATTTCCAATAAGACCAGGAGTGAAACAAGTATGCCCACTGTCACCTCTATTATTTAAAATTATACTAGAAACACCCTCAGTAGCAATTAGAGAAGAAAAAGAAATGGAAGGTATTAAAATAGGCAGTGAGAAGTCCAAGCTATCACTCTTTGCAGATGATATAGTGGTCTACTTAAAAAGTCCTAGAGAATCAACTAAAAAGTTAGTGGAAATAACAACTTTAGCAAGTTGTAAGATACAAAATAAAAGCACATAAATCATTAGCATTTCTATATATTTCCAACACAGTGCAGCAGCAAGAGTTAGAGAGATAAATTCCATTTAAAATCACCCCAGACAATATAAAACACTTTGGAATCTATCTGCCAAAACAAACACAGGAATTTTAAGACACAACTATGAAATCCTTTCCCCACAATTAAAACTAGATCTAAACAATTGGAAAATATTGATTGCTCATAGGAAGGATGAGCTAACATAATAAAAATGACCATTCTATGCAAATTAATTTACCTATTTAGTGCTATACCTATCAAACTACCAAGAAATTTTTTTACTGAATTTGAAAAAAAAAACTATAACAAAGTTCATTTGAAGAACAAAAGATCAAGAATATCAAGGAAAATAATGAAAAAAACAACATGAAGGAAGGTGGCCTAGCAGAACCAGATATTAAACTATACTATTAAGAAGCAGTCATCAAAATGATATGGTACTGGCTAAGAGACAGAAGGGAGGATCAGTGGAATAGACTTGAGGTAAGTAACTTCAGAAAGACAGTGCATGATAAATCAAAAGAGACAAACTTTTGGGACAAAAATCCACTATTTGACAAAAACTTCTGGGAAAAATGGAAAATAATATGGGAGAGATTGGGTCTAGATCAATATCTCACACCCTATATCAAGATAAATTCAGAATGAGTGAATGACTTGAATATAAGGAAGAAAACTATAAGTAAATTAGGTGAGCACAGAATAGTGTACTTGTCAGATCTCTGGGAAAGGAAAAAATTTAAAACCAAGCAAGTGTTAGAAAAAATTAAAAAATGTAAAATAAATAATTTTGGTTACAGTTAAACTAAAAAGTTTTTGTATAAACAAAACCAATGCTACCAAAATTAGAAGGGAACCAACAAATTGGGGGAAAAAATTATAACAAAAAACTCAAAGTTCTAATTATTCAAATATATAAGGAGTTAATTCAATTTTAGAAAAAAAAAGACATTTCCCAATTGATAAATGGGCAAGGGACATGAATAAGCAATTTTCAGATAAAGAAATCAAAATTACCAATAAACTCATGAAAAAGTCTTCTAAAAATCTTATAATTAGAGAAATGCAAATCAAAACAACTCTGAGGTATTACCTGACACCTAGCAGATTAGCTAACATGACAGCAAAGGAAAGTGGGGAATGTTGGAGGGATGTGGCAAAACTGGGACATTAATGCATTGCTGGTGGAGTTGTGAATTGATCCAAACATTTTGGATGGCAATTTGGAACTATACCCAAAGGGATTTAAAAGACTATCTGTCTTTTGATCCAGCCATATCACTGCTTGCATTATATATAGCTGTACTCTGTGGTGACAAAAAATGGAAAATGAGGGAATGTCCTTTGATTGGGGAAAGGCTGAAAAAATTGTGGTATCTTTTGGTGACCTAATACTATTGTGGTCAAAAGAATAATGAACTGGAGGAATTCCATGTGAACTGGAATGACTTCCAGGAAGTGATGCAGAGTGAAAGGAGCAGAATCAGGAGAACATTGTAGACAGAGACTGATACACTGTGGTAAAAACGAATGTAATGGACATCTGTACTAGCAGCAATGCCATGACCCAGGACAATTCTGAGGGATTTATGGAAAAGAAAGCTACCCACATTCAGAGGAAGAACTACAGGAGTGGAAACACAGAAGAAAAACAACTGCTTGAAGATATGGGGTGATGGGGATATTATTGGGGAGGTAGATGTTAAACGATATCTGTAGTCCAACTATCAATAATATAGAATTAGGTCTTAATCAATGATACATGTAAAACCCATTGGAATTGTGAGTCAGCTACAGGTAGTTGGTGGGGGTTGGTGGAGAGGAAAAGAACATGAAATATGTAACTATGGGAAAATATTCAAAATAAAATACAAATTTAAAATAAAAAAAAGATAATAATGAATCCTAAGAAAGAAAAATAAAAAAATGTTTTATATGTACAGTCTTCACTCCTCTTACATTTCCACCACCTTGGTGTAGGCCTTTATTGCCTTGAACCTGACTGTTTGAAATAGCTTCTTGAATGGTCTGTCTGCTTCAATTGTTCTCCTCAGTCTAGTCCATTTTCCATTCAGTTAAGAAAATAGTCTTCCAAAATCTCTGGTCTGACCATATCACTCCTCCTTTAATAACCTACAGTGATTCCCTTTTCATTGAGAATTAAATATATCTCTGTTTTTTTAATCACTTTATAACCCAGACATTCACTACCATAAAGTCTTCCTACACCTTATTCCCCTTTCTGCACTCTCTGATCCATTTCTGAGGGTCTCTTTGTTATTTCTTATACAAGACACTCCATTTGTTGACTATATTTTCACAACTTGTCCCTCATGCCTAAAGTCTTTCCATCCTCTGACCTCCTTTGATATCTAATATTCACCCTACCTTTGGCAAGGAACCTGTCCTACACTCCAGTAATGCTATTGGCTTTACATGAGAGTGTATCTAATTTATCTAGCATATATGGTATTGACTGAATGTTGTCTTCTCCACCTAATTGTGAGTTTTTTAAAGTTTTTTTCTGCCTCTCTTGCTATTCCTAGCATTTGCCACTATGTCTGGTAAATAGTAGGTATTTTAGATAGAGAGATAGAGAGATTTAATTTTTTTTTATGTTTCTGTATCATTTCATGGTATCCTGTGAATATTTTTTGTTTGTTTCTTGTCTTTTTCCCATTTCATGTGGGGTAATATTAAACATTTCTCCTTTTCAAAGCCCATATTATATCCTGAGTACTTACTGAGAATCAATTTGTTATTCAACTTTAGGAAAATGTGAATATAAGTCAAATTTTGACTGTATTAGCATATTCCCATAAAGAAACAGCAGTTGAACACATGAACTAAAGAGAGATACTAATCCCCATTTTTGCCATTAGTCCAAGATTAGGCCTAGTCCATATGAATTCATATCTTTTGGGGGGGTTCATGATAGGGGAATTCTGGCCCATGAATTAGATACAGAAAAGGAAATTGAAGTCCAGGGAGACTAAATGATGAGAATATTTAGATGGTGGGACTCCAAGTAGGAATAAGTAGGAATTATTTTATCTAGAGCAAGATCAGGAAGGACAATAGCTGTGGAAAAAAACAAAGTTATCAGATATCAAATAAATAAAAATACAATAAAACATGGTTAATATGTGATTTTCTAAGTCAATTTGTGGTCCATATGAATAAATGGCATAGTGGCCCCATTTCTATTTGAGCTTCAAAATGGACATAGAGAGCTACAGGAAAATAAGAAAATACAGATCACATCTTGCCTAAAAGTGTAATCACATTAAAGAAGAATTTGGTTCTTTCTGAAAAGGGATCTGATTATTGCCTCAGGATAGCCTGAAAGAGAAAAGTAACACCAGAAAATGTGTGATATAGCAATGTGGGGTAAGGTAATGCAAATCAGTAGGGCGTGGTTTATGGTCCAGCCTGACAGAGCACCAGTAAGTTTGGATGATGAGGTATAAGGAATGGAAACATACTGATCATAATTGTTGAGAGTAGAAAGCTATGCTTTCCATTTCAGAACCCTGTGCTGTCCCTGTGCTACTAATGACTGCAAAGAGAATAAAGAACAGAAACTGTATATGACCCAAGGTCTTATTTAATCCATTTCCAGGACTCTTTTCATAGTAGGAAGTTCCATAGAATATCCTAAATTAGCAAAAGGAAAATATAATGTTCTTTCTCCTTTATCTTAATTTCCCTAACTTGCTGATGATAACCTTATTGCTTAATGAACACAGACTTTGAATCTTCCTCACAAAGTTTAATTTAAATCTAAAAATTCAGTGTATGAATGCCTTGACTTTTAAAAAATAACATGCCTTTATTTTTTCTCTTCCATCTTTCCCCACCCTTAGTGAAAAAAAAAGAAAAAGAAAAAAGACCCCAACAAATTTCCATTTATCTAGTTTCAAAAATGTATGTCTCATTCTTTACAATGAGTTGTCATCTCTCTTTCAGAAAGTATGTAGCATTCTGCATGACTGGTCATGTGGAATTGGAGTTTGTCATTGAGTTGATCAGAATTTTTAAGTCTTTCAAAGATTTTTTGTTATAATGTAGTTCTGTGTATAATATTCTGAATCTGCTCACTTTACTATACAGTCATTCATACAAGTCTTCGAAACCATCCATCAAGAAATAGATTATGTAATCCCAGGTTCTTTGGTAGAGGCGTGGGGGTTATTTCTCAAGAGGAAGATCAAGCAATGCATAGAATATAGTGTTTCCTTCATTCTGTGATTGTAGAAGGAATGTCATATTTCTAGAAGAAATTAAAAATATAAATCATAACAGAAGGTAGGAAGTGGATTCACTGATCTCATGGGTTTTTTCCAACCCTCCATGATGCTGCTGGTGTAATCTTATGAAGTGTATGTCTGACAGCCTCATACTTATAAATCGTTAATTCTTTATACTCTCTGTCCATTGCTATTCCAGCTGATCCTGTTTTACTCTGTAGCTAGGTCTTTTGCCTCTCTGAGAGAATAACACTTCTTTTTGGTTGTTCAAACTGGGCCATCCCACCCCTGAGTGTTACATGCCAGCATGGTCTGCTGCCTACTGTCATTTCCCAGATGGTGTTGTATCATCACAGGTTTCAATGCTGCTCACTCATGCAAGGTAAACACGTTGGGAAGTACAGGGCACTGTAATTGTGACCTAAGTCTGTGAGTGGGAAAGAAAAGCAGTCCTTTGAGTCAGAAAACAACTTCAATCATTTGCAAGAGCCAGTGCCAACACCCAGATAAAATAAGAATGGAGAGGTTGCTAGAAGTCCTTTGGGTTTAAAAGATATGTGTGGGATTCTGACTTTTGAAAAAATGTATAAAAGTGCTATTTCTTGGCATTAAATTATCCATTTATGGTATCATGTTTTATAAGATGCTACACATTTTTCCCCTTCAGTAAATATGGATGAGGTAGGAAATCTTTTCTACAGTATTTATGGATTAATATGCATATTAACCATATGAATAAATTCTAGGTTTTTAAATGGAAAATATTACCATCTATAATATTAAAAACTTCTACTGACTCAGAACATGTGACAATGAATTTTTCAAGAGTTATTTAACACATTTAGCTGGACAGGCCAATGACAAGTGGTTTAGATAAGCTATTAGGACATTTGTAAAAATCATACTGGATGGGTGAATGGTTGTTGATGTTGAAAATTCTGGGAGGCACAGCCAATGTCTCTCAACATTACTTTTATTACTAAATAAGATTGAGATTCACACATTGTTCCTTGGCCCCACTATCCTCAGATTATGTGTATCTTCCATTGTCTTCCACTAGAAAAGTAGAAGCTTCCTGTCTAGTTTTATTCAACATTGTTAGGCAATCCTCTCACCTAGATAATTTGTATTCATCAGTGTTGACATTATTATGTATACATAGCTAGAGTAGTAAGTAGATATATGCACAGAATTATGCTTAGGACCTCAGTATCATAGAACTAGAATATTTCTTTGGAGATCAGCTACTTCTTCCATTTCTTTTTCAAAAGAAAAAAATAAATAAAAGGAGTGCTTGCCTGACATTAGACACCTATGGACCAGGATTAAAAAACAATCTTGGTTAGAAACTATCCTCATTGATGATTTCCCACTGTTGAGGGAACTCTCCTTGCTTTATAAATGTTTACTTCAGTGCTTATGTATCCCATCTCTCAAATCTCTAAGCCTTATTAAAAAAAACTCATATGATTCTAATTTCTGAGTAAATAATGTTTTATGTAATTATAGAAACATCTGTCTAAATTGTAACAGAGGGAGACTAGCATCATATTCTTAATTGGTTAATGTAAGGGTATGACATTAATCTATAAAGATGAGTAAGCTGATCTTTTCTGTATCAGTGATATTGCCTATATCATTTCTATACATAACACTTTAAACTTTGCATGTTACTCCACATATATTAGATCATTTGAGCAACACAAAAACCCATAAGATAAGTGCTGTTATTACTTCCATGTTACAGATGAGGAAACTGAGGTATACAGAGGTTTGATCAAAGTTTCACACTTAGCAATTGTGTAAGATGAATCTGGTCAATATTTTGAGTTATCAGTTTCAAGGTCACTTTTAAGAGGTTCAGCATCTGACTATAGATGAAGTAATGGGCTTCATTGAGAGGTGATTGGATCTGCTTATTGGATATCCTCAAGTACAGACTAGCTTGACTATATGTTAGGTCTCTTACAATGGATATTCCTTAGGGGTAATTGGTTAAAATATGTCTGGGTTTAACTACAAGGGCATTCCTGTGCAACTCTTAAATTCATTTTACAGGAGGCAAAGGGAATACATGAAATGGGAAGGGAAGATTTTTAAGCAAATTTAAAATATTTATATATAGCAGTTAAGTGAAAACCCAGTGTTCCTGAGAAGACCTATATATCAGGTTTGGCACCCTTAACTGGGAGGCATCTAGAGCTTAACTGGTCATATCAAATGCCTAAACAAAACATTATCTTTGGGAGGTCCAGGACTGATGATTAGAACCAGGTTAAACATGAGAAACGTGGTTCAAAATAAATAACCAATGCAATTTTTTCCAGGTATAGGCTAGTTTTATTAGATATAGATATTAACATATATTTTAGCATTTTTTTTCCTGAGAAATCTTAATGTTCCTAATTGTTTGTGTGAGGTAAAGTATGGGCTATTTAAAAAAGAGCCCTCTGAGAAATATTGAACTCATGTGTCCAACTAAAGTCAACTCATCATTATTTTCTTCTCTTTTCCTGCTCACTGTCCAGGATCAATTCTTGGGTTGGAAACATAGTCTAAAATATTTCTTCTACTCAGCTGTAGTGTATTACAAACCATATGGATGTTTAAAACCATATTCCCAATCATATGATAATATAGTGTCACCATGGATGTTATAGTAACAGCATAATAGGTCAAACTCTTTCCCTATCCATCATTTCAAACTAATTCTACAATACATTTGGGCTATTCTCCAGCATGTTGATTTATAGAGTCAAATATCATTATGGGTATTTCATTGTAACTTTATTTAATTTCATTATAATTCCTCAAGCATATTTTAAAATTTGTTTACAGATGACATATTGATAAAATTTTAAATAATTGTTTTTTGATGTGATTGATGTTTTCTCCCTTTCTCTCATTCCCTTATTCCAAAATCTCAATTATTATGATGTAGGTTGTTCATGTGTTATCACTCAATATATATTTTCATGTCCTGAATCCTTGCATGCTGATAATAGTTAATTCATTCACAGTTGATCATTGTATGTTATTGCTACTAATGTATGTAATGTTCTCCTGGTTCTGCTCACTTCATTTTATATCAATTAATATATCTTTCCAAATCTTTTTTGTGATCATCTTGTTTTTAATTTATGATACGATAGTATTACAATACAATCATATACTACAACTTTTCAGTCATCCTCTCATTGATCACATCTTTTTAAGGCTCAATTCTTTGCTACCAAAATAAGAGTTTCTATGGATATTTTTGTGCAAATAGATAATTTTCCCTCATCTTTAACCTTTTGGGGATACAGTATTAGTAGTTGTATTCCTGAATCAAAGAATATATGTAGCTTTATGGCCTTGTGGTCATGGTTCCAAGTTGCTCTCAAGAATAGTTGGGGGTCAGCTAGGTAGCTCAGTGAATTGAGAGCCAGGCCTAGACACAGGAGGTCCTAGATTCAAATCTGGCCTCAGACACTTCGTAGCTGTGTGACCCTGGGCAATTCATTTAACCACAATTGCCTAGCCCTTACCACTCTTCTGCCTTAGAACCAATATATAGTAGTGATTCTAAGATGGAAAGTAAGAGTTAAAAAAAAAAGAATAGTTGGATCAGCTCACAACTCCACTAATGGTATATTAGAGTCTCAATTTTTCCACCTATCCTTTCACATTTATCATTTTTCTTTTCATCATATTAGCCCATTTGATAGGCATAAGGTGGTACCTAAGATTGTTTTAATTTTAATTTCTCTAATTAATATTGATTTGGAACTTTTTATGACTAAGGATAGATTTGGTTTCTTCATCAGAGAATTGCTTATTTATAACCTTTGACTATTTGCCAATTGGGGAATGCTTGATAGACTTATAAATTTGAGCTCTCTCTATATTTGAGAAATTTTGTTTAAGTAAAAATCCCAATTATATTTTTATCTGATCCATTCAGCATTTGAGATGCTGTGAGCCACACGGAGCAATGGGCCATATAGATGATACCTCTGTTCTCCTACATCTGACTTTCTTAAAGTCAACTGGTCACAGAACCATAGCATGAAAAGATTCTTAGGGTTATTCTAATCAAATATCTATCAGTGTATACATTTTACAGTTGAGAAAGCTGAAGTTTAGAGATTTTAAGTATATTGCTCAAGTATTTCTTTTATTTTTAAACCCTTACCTTCTGCCTTAGAACCAGTACTGTATATTGGTTCTAAGGTAGAAGAGTGGTAAAGGCTAGGCAATGGGGGTTAAGTGACTTGCCCAGGGTCACACAGCTGGGAAGTGTCTGAGGCCAGATTTGAACCTACAACCTCCCATCTCTAGATCTGGCTCTCAATCCACTGTGCTACCCAGTTATATATGTTATATATGTGTATATATATATACATATATATGCATATATAACTAACTAACTAACTAATTAACTAATTAAAAAGTTAATTAGTTAGTTAGTTAGTTAGTTAGATGGAAAGAAGAAAAATGGGTGCAATAATTTGCAAGCAGAGAGCAGCTGCATGCTAGGAACCAAAGAATTCTGGATTCTAGAACACAAAGAAGGGTTAAGGAGTGAACACCAATGGTCACTGGAAGCTCTTGGACTTCCTGACTCGAGTAATCTGGGAGTTGGGACTTCCTCTTTCTTGAACTGAGGAGTTTTGACTTCCTATATCCTGGAGCTGAAGATACCAAATCTCTGTTGTTCCTAACTGGAGAAACGCATCCTTGCTTGAAAATCATAAGTGTTCCTGCATGCTGAAAGTGTTCCCAACTACTCAGAAAATCTGTGACCTGCTAGCTTTTGTTGGTGAAGGGCAGAAGTCAACTCTGGCCTGTTCCAGATAGGGTTGAATTCAGCCATAAAGAGTTCACCTTGAAGATACTAACAGACCTGTTTTTCCTATAAATCAATCTGGGAGGATTATATAGAGTCACGTTAGATAGTCAGGTTTGGGAATCTAGACAGACAGGTTAGGGCCCCAGGGATTGTCAAGTCACAGATGATACCCCATGAGGGGTTTTAGAGGGTGGGTGGCTAGAGAGAAACCTTTAGAGTTAGGGAACCCCTATTCCTTTAATCCTCTCCTTCATAATACTTTGTTTTCAAAAAAATCCCTGTCTTGTTTTTTCAAACCTTGTCTGGAGATTGAAAAGCACATTGGTCCAGTGAGGGAAGCTCTCAGGCTTTCTTCATGAAGGAATACTGGGAAATACTATCAACCTCAGTATCTCGATATAATCAACACCATCCTTTTTAAGACCAATTATTTCAGTATAGATATCCAACTATCTATATATCCATATGTATATATAGAGAATATCTCTCCCTCTACATATACAATCTCTCTATCTATATCTATATATAAAAACTCTCTATATATTTTCATATATGCATATAGGACTCAAGACATTTTTTAAATCCCAATTTTAATATCTATACATCTATATCTATAGATTCCCATCAATCCTACTTCCATTAAAGTTTTATGTGACAGTAGACTCTATCGCCAGTCGAAACAAGAGGCCCATTAAGACAAAATTGTTTAGTTTTTATTTTTCCATTGCCAGATTAAAAAAACACCAATGTTTCTTTGACTGCTAATAGAAAAGACATTTTCTGGGATTTACACAATTGTTGTTAACTTTTTCATTATTAAATACAATTATCTAGAAAAAATTTTTGCTGCTTCAGGTAAAAAACAAAAACAAAACAATGAGGTCCTTTTTTTGCCTTATATTACCTCTAGAAACAATCTTGTTTTCTGGTATACCTTCTAGGAAGATAATAGTAATTCTGAATCCACATTGTTCAGCTATGTGTTGGGTACAAATGACATGTCTTTCATTATTACACACTTAACATATAAAAACCAGTTTTAAGAAAACTTCAAGTAGAAAATTCCAGCTCACTAAATGGATAAATTAGTATGTGATTGATTTATTAAAGCAGTGATTCCCAAACTTTTTTTGCCTACCGCTTCCTTTCCAGAAAAAATAGCACTTAGCACCCCCTGTCACATACCTTACAGCTATTCACTGCCTCCAAATGCACCTGTGGCCATCACAGCTCACCTGAATGGCTGCAGCACCCACCAGGGGGCGGTGGTTCCTACTTTGGGAATCACTGTGTTAAAGCTTATAAACTTATAAACCTCTTTAACTAAGAAACTACTTTTCAAATTGACTTTCTTTTTTATTTTTAATTTCTCTAACAAAGAATTTGTTAAATATACATATATTGTACTATGTTAGTTGTGCCTGTGTAACTATGGGACTTAGCAGTTTGTAGTCTTGGAAACCAAATTTGTTTCTACATCATATTTGTGACACAATTATCTACATAACTGCCAAACAGTCAAAGCTTGTTTTTATCACTCTGTTATCTCAAGTAACATATTCCTTCATGGACTTGTACACAGGGTTCTAATTCTGTTCTCTGGTTACCAAACTAAAGTGACACTAAAATGACTCCCCCTCTTGATATCCCACTGGAACCTTTACAAATAGTTTTGCATCTTTTAGACCTTTTCCTACTTCCCATCAGAATTCTCTGTTTAATTAAATATTTGTCAATCCTTAGAAGTTAAATTCACAAAAGAATTCCTGGTGTTACACTATTTTGACAGCTAGAACTGCTTAGGAATGGACATTTCACAGATGGAGAGCCTGAGGAATAATGGAAACTAGGAGTTAAACTATCCCCAGTGACTCTGGCTTCTAACAAAAATCATATCTAGAATTCTAGATGGGAAAACTTGATATTGATAAGATATTAAAACCAAATAATGTAGTAGTACTATACTTCTTCCTCATTAAAATTTGAGTGACATGAGCTTTAGCACAATAAGATCCAATACTAAAATTAAAGCATTTTTAAAAACTGAGGTTCTCATATACATACACAAGTACACATGTGCATACATGTATATACACATGGATATATGCACACATGCATTTCTACATATACACATATTTTAAAATTATTAAATGAGGTTATATTCAATTGGAGGAGATGGGATATGAGATAAACACAGGTAAGTATGAAGAAAGAATGAAGGAAACAAGTATTCCTTAACTATTTAATGCTAGACACTATGTTAAGGATGTCACAAGTATTATCTCATGTGTTCCTAATAACAATGCTATTATAATATATTATTATCCCTTTCTCTTAGTTGAGGAAATCAAGGCACAAGGAGATTAAGTAACTTATCCAGAGTCAAAAAGATAGGAAATTTATGAGGTTGGAAATAAACTCAGATCATCCTGATACTAAGCCAATCATTCTATCTACTGGACCACCTAACTGTCTGCCTATGATAGGGACTAATGATAGAGCCAGATAAAATTATCTAGGGACATACAAATAAGGAGAAAAAGTAAAAAGTATGGATGCAAGGGAGTGAAATATATAATTTTCCAAATCTATAAAAATGGATGTAGGGTAGTGGCAATGAATCAACAGAAGACTACATGGTCCCTTCCAACTTTAAATCTCTGATCATAACTTGATTCAGCATGTATCTGAGACACAAATGCCAGTTCCTCTTTGTGATTTTCCCTTTTCTCTTTTCACTATACATTGTCAAATGTAGTCAAAATATTCTCAAATATTGGCAGATGTTAATGTAGGCTCATATGACTGTTAGGATATGTGGGATGCTTATTCTAAAAGTAGCAGAAAATGCAGATGCAAAAAGAGCTTCCTGGCTCAGAAATCATGGAACTGCAAATATTGGCTCAGAAATGTAGAATAATATAGGGAGACTAGTTAGATTTCTCATTATGAAATAAATAAAATTCCTAACACTTTCATTCTCAACTTAGAAATCAACCACTGGGTATCTATATGGCTTACACATTAACTATTTATATCTAATATATCATTTCTTAAAAAAGTACATAAAGTAGGGATAGGTATAACACATCAAAGCAAGAACCTAGAAAAATAAAGATGTAAATGAAAGGGGAAAAGTACATCTATATAATTCATTCATGCAGCAAACATTTATTTAGCCCTTACCATATGCTAGTCACTATGCTTGCTCATAGGGATATTGACAAACATAAAAGTCCCTGCTCTCAAGGAGCTTATATTCTAAAGTTCGTGAACAACATGAACAGAGAATATTAGAAACTGGTTAAATGAAGATGAATTTCCTGTCATGTGGATCTTACAGCTCTGAAGAAAGGTAAGCAAGCATTCAAAAGACATAGATAAGGAGGGAGTGAATCATACAGGCATAAGGAGATGGGTTATACAAAGGCAGTGAAATGGCAGATGGGATGGAATATAAGAGGAATAGCAAGCAGAACAGTCTGACTGACTGATGAAGTAATGGAGGAAGAATATGAAGTAATAATTTGAAAAGAAAGGCATGGCACAGATTGTTAAGGGCTTTAGAAGCCAAACATGAAATGTTATATTTTTATCCTAGAGGCAAGAGTGCACCACTGTGGCTTGTGGGTCAAAGGAATTACATGGTTAGACCTGTACTTTAGGACATGTTAATTTTAAGTTTCCTCCCTCTTTCCTCTTCATTCTCATCATGACTTCCATTCCTTCCTTCTACTCTATAATTCTTTCCTGTTCTCAGTATACTCTTTTTAAAAATTCAGTCTCTTAGTGTGCCAATTCAACTTTACATTATGTTTTCTACCTACTAAGTACCTATCCTGTCTCCAAATATTCTTTCAAAACCCCAAATATATATTACTCTCACCATCTACCTCCTTCAAAATTAATCACATACTGCTAAATAGAACTGGAGATAATTGTGAAGATGGGATTGACTGTGCCCTTGCCTACTTTTAAATTTAATCAACCAAAAGCATAGACACTTCTATTTAACACTAAGTAGGGGAGGTCTGCAAGCCACTTACTAAAGTGGATGACAACTCCAGAAGCAATTAACCACACCCTGGGCAATTCTAAGCAAATTTAAAGACTGTAATTGGTCCCCTTAAAGTGGAGAAAGGGACAGAAAGTCACGAAAAAAAAGGTGATGAACTTCTTTCCAAGAGGTCTTTATTCTGAATTTTTGGGTTGGAGGACTTTGTACTGGGACTGAGGTTTGGAGCTATGACTTGGACCTGGGACTCTGCATATTGGACTGATCCTGGTAAGACTGCTCCAGGATCTTCTTCTTTGGAGCTTCAATCAGGGTAAGTGATAAGCTGACCTCCTTTTCTTGACTTCTGGAGAGATTAGTTCTGGAGAGGCCTCCCCTTCTTGGAGAAGATACCATGGGTGGAACCCTTATTTAATTTACCACTGGGCCCTCTAGTTGGGGTTAATGAGTCTTGCTGGAGTTGAACAGGCATTGGAGCAAATATTTAGTGTGGTGGGATAGATATCTCCTCTATTCTCTTTTCATTTCTCTGTTTTCACTCCCTCCAACTTTTTTTGTAAATAAAAGCTGCTAAAAGTCATTTTTGACTTCGGTTGTATTAATTGTAAAATTGGTGACCTCATTATTATCTTAGAATTCTCATATATTTAGTCCAACCATAAAATTTAATTCCTTACATTTCAATCCTATGTTTTTCTTTAACACTTCTGCTGAAAAATATAACTGCCTTCACAGTGTAACACAAAGGTGACACAACAGCCAGGACACACCCACATGCCCACAAGTGACAGTATACACAGGATAACTGGGAACCTACACAAGGGATGTGGGAAATGGGTAAAAACACACTAGTTGATGAATGTCAATTAACATTTACTTGTCACCACTCAAGCTAGAGAAAGACAAGGTTTGAAGGCTATCCTTCTTTGGGTTCTTTCTTGGGGTTTGAGGAAGGCACAGAAAGTAAAATGAAACAGTTTATTGAGTTTAAGGGTTAGGTATTGAGGGAAAGGTCAATCTAAAACTACTTGTCTAATGGGTAAGATAAGGGCTAGAAGGTGGAACAAAAAACTACTCTATCTCTATCACAAGTTGTCAAGTCAAGTCAGCTAGGTCCGAAGGAGATTGGGATGTCTTACTCCAGGGTCCTCTTCAGCTCCAGTGATGTTCACAGCTTTCCAGGATCTACAGCAAATAATCCACAAAAGGGTAAAGTCAGGGAGCTCAACCAGTCTGGTATGTCCACCAAAAAGAACTGGATTCACTGCTCCACCTGATCTTTCCATGGGCAGATGGTTTTCAGAAGGAGATAATCACTTTTCTGGGCTCTTCACTTCAAAGAGCTAAGCATGCATTCAACTGCCATCAGCTTCATCCAGAGAGAGTAAAAAAAAATATCTCTTTCTCCTTTACCGTTCCATGCTTGGAACCTTCCATATTTTCCCTGACAGCCATGCCAGCTAACTTCTGTCTACTACTTAACTTTTCCTAATTCCCTCATAACACTGCTCACACAGTTCTTTCTCCAGATATGGATAACGTTCTTTTTCACGAGTTCCTCAGAATTTTCCTGTATCATTCCATTGCTGCTCTTAGAAAAGTCTATTACAATTGATTGTGCCACAGTATATCTGTCTCTGTGTACAATATTCTTCTGGTTATGCTTCTTTCACTCTGAATCAATTCCTGGAGGTCTTTCCAGTTCACATAGAAATCCTCCAGTTCATTATTCCTTTCAGTAGAACAGTATTTCATTGTGATATCTCTTTCCCAAGCCCTTCTAATTTGATGGATTCCAATCTGTCAGGAAAAAAGGAAAGTCTTCTAGATGCCATGAGTCACTACACAGTCCCTAAATGGCTGTACAGCACATAGCATTGTAGAGAGAATTCCATCCATCATCTGAGAGAGATAAGGTTTAGAGATTCAGAAGTAAAATATTTTGCTTTAAAATCCAGAAGTTGTTGGGGTGCCAGAGAGATACAGGCTAGTGTTAAATTTCCAAAATAACAACCTTCAGGTTTTTAAATGCCACTGTTTTCTCTGCTAGTTCTAGGGGATTGTAAGTTTGGGGGCTTCCAAGATGGTGTGATCACTGCTATCCTAGTTGGAACTCTGGTCTTTACACAAATAAGGAAGGGCCCTGCTCCCTTGTAACTACAAGTGCTAATGTTCTTCTCTGTCCTGGGATTGCGTAGTGGGTAATTGAGTTCCAAATAGCACTGGTTCTGTGACCAGTACCAGCCCAAAGGACTCCTATAATCTTTTTTCTGACTAGTTGTACAATCTCTTTACCATTCTGGGTGGTGAAAACTCCTGAGCATACTGCCACTGATCCTCTTGCAGCTGCCTCTAAGACTCACATCTGGTTTTGCCACTATGCTACACTCTGGGGCAGCCCCTCTGTAGTATCATAGACCTGGCCTTAAGACTTACTAAATTGTCTTGACCTGGAAAATAGCTTACCTCCAACATTTTGTTGGTTATAGAACTCAATTAAATTTATGCTATTTTAAAATTATTTAAAAGTGAAATTTGGGAGAATTTAGTTTGAATGATCCCTTTGCTTTGCCATTTTGACTTTGTTGTGGACCATTCTCCAATAGCTCCTTCTTCCTTCCTCATCTCATTCAACTAGCTATCTTTGCTCACTATTTCTCTCCTGTTCATACTATTTCCCTTGACAATCTCATTAGGTCCCATAATCTAATTATCATCTCTGTTCATATGATTCCTAGATTTATATACCTATATCTTGTCTCTAGCTAGTACTTCACATATATAATACATATTTGTCGATTTGCCATGGTGCTCATTTCATTAAGTTTCTCAGTATTTTTACATTAATACAAATAGAGTATATATATATATACATGATTAGGTCCCTTGGTGTAGAATAGTCCCCCAAAGTACAAAACAATACAAACCAAAAAATAATTTATCTTTAATCAAGGAGTTATTTTTATATGTGTGTATACATACATACATATTATATATAAAGTTCAATTATAAATGTATTATATAAATTAATACTTCTCTTTCAAAATAAGATAGCACTTTGTGAAAATAACCTATATAAATAATGAATGAGCTCAAATTAAAGTCCATATGACAGGTAATCTATATCCAAACTAGAATTAAACAAATAATTGGGTATACTTAGCCTCTTTGTAATTCATTGGTCTAGAAAGAGTGACAAACTTGTCTGTCCCTTTCTTCTACTATGAGAAATCACCATAGGGTGATAATTAATGAGAATCAAAGTAAATTTTGTTGAAATAATTCAAATACTCTCTCTGAGCATCCCACCAGACATACTAATGATTTTACATCACCTTCAAGCAGCCTTCTGAAGTACCGAATCTTTCCTTTCTGAAGTTCTATTTTTAATCTGATGCATTTGAGAAATGTTATTTCCTTAACCAATTCATTTTAATAATTATGAAGCAAGAAACATCCAATGACCAGCTGGTTTTTGTTCCATTTCCAAGCTCAGGGATGGTCTTGTTGACTCTTCATTTTGTTTTGTGTTGCTACTACCTCTTGGCCCATCCTAGATAAACTTCATCCAGACCCTTATGGAAAAAGAACATATATTCATCCTCCTTTTCTAGTTCCCTCCCCCCTTAAATCATCACATTGTCCTAAATAAATTTTCTAGTGTTTTAAGTTATATATCTAGTGCAGAGATCAAAGATGGGCAATGAAGTTGCTCCAGAATTAAATAAGAGTAGGAGATCTAACTGGATTGTCTTCAATAAATTGTAGACTCCTTTAGTAGCCTCAAGTTCCCCATGAAAACAAAGGCATATATTGGCAACATTGATCCTCATATGATAGGAAAACAGAATACAATGGACTTCAAAAATCCAAAAGTTAATAGTGCACAAAGCACATTAGAAACATGCCTGAAGAGTATGAGCAGGCTGGATTATATAACCAATAAGTCAAGCTAAAAAAGAACACAGGTAAAAGATGCCATCAGAAACATGTAGAGAAGGAAGAAAATATGGTCTGGTCACAAGAAAAGAGCATGAGATATAAGTGGATATCTAAAAGACTATTGGTATCCTCACTATTTCCTAAGAAAGGAAGGAAAGTCTTCAACATATAGTATGAATACCTTATGGTGAAATTATGAGAACATAAGGTCAAGAGTCTCAGGAAATTACAAGAATAGATGGGTTACTAGCTATAATAGCGGGGACTAGGGGACTTCCAAATAGATGATGTCACAGATAATTACATAATTATAAAACACTAGTGTTAAACTTGTAATCATAAAAATAAAACATCTAATTTAAAATTAAAAAAAAAACAATAATGAAAACTAACAAAATTGCAGAGTTACAAGTTGTCTGTCACCAAATTGAGGATATTTTATCTAAGTACCACCTTATTAGCTATCTCCTTAATATCCTTCTTAAAGTATTTTGTAAGGAAACATACATTTATTAAGCATGTACTGTGTCAGGAACTGAGATAAATTCTATGCCATGTATACAAAAAATAAGAAAGAAAAGACAGATTTCACACTGAAGGAGTTAATATTATGTTTGGGGATGAGCATGCAAACAATTATGTACAAACAAGTGATATTCAGGATTAATTGGAATTATTAAACAAAGGCTAGCATTAAGGGGTTTTGGGAAAAGCTTCTTAGAAAAGGTGGAATTTTAACTGAAACATGAAGGAAGCCATGACAGAAGAAGGAAAGAATTCCAGGCATGAGTGACAGCCAGTGAAAATGTAGTCTCAAGACTATCTTTTTGAGGAAAAGAAAGGAGGCCAATATTAGTGTATGAGAGACTGTGTTATCAAGAATAAGAAGCTGGGAAAGGTAAGGAAGGACCAAATTGTGAAACTCTTTATACTTCATGTATTGAAAATTTTAATTTGATAATAGAGTCAACAGGGAGCCACTGAAGTTTGATGAATAGAGAGGAGGAGGAGGGAATGTTTTGACCTTTGCTTTAAGATCTGTTTAGCAGCTAAATAGAGGATGGACTAGAGTAGATATTGAAGCAGAAAGTTCTTACAATAGCCTAACCTAGGAGTGAGAAAATAAAGGACTAAATGAAAGTTGGGACAATATTAGAGAAGAGAAAGAGGACACTATGAAAGATGTGACTGAAGGAAGGATCAGGTGGTCCTGGAAACTTCTTTTATGTGGGGAAAGGATGTAAAAGAGAATGATGAGTTTGGGGATTACTTTTAGATTTCAAGTCCAGGTGGCTAGGAGAATGGTGGTATCTTTGACAGTAACAGGGAAGTTATGAAAAGGGGAACATATGGATTGGCAGAGATAATGAGTTGTGTTTTGAACATGTCAAACTTAAGATGTCTATGGAATATCAAGTTCAAGATGTACAAAAGGGAATTGAAGATGTACAGCTGGAATCCAGGAGAGAAGCAAGGACTAGATAAATATATCTGAAAATCATCTTCACTGAGATGATTGCTAAATCCATGGAAGTTGAGATTATGGAGAAAAATTATATAAGGGGAAAATATATGAGGGCCTAGCACAGAGTCCTGTGGGATATCCACAAGTAGTAGGCATGACCTACATGGAGATTCAGTATAGGAGACTCAGAAATAGAACACAAACAAGTATCAACAGAACCAAGATAAAGTAGTTTCATGTAAACCTAGAGAAAAGCGTGTCAAGGACACTGGAACATAACAATGTCAAAGTTTACAGAAATATCCAGAAAGATAAAGATTGAAAATGCCCTTTAGATTACAAAATTAAAAGATCATTTATAACTAGAGAGAACATTTTTTTTGAATCATAAGGCTAGAAGCCATGCCTGAGACTACATTGGTTTATTAGTAGCTGAAAGTTAGTATAATGTATTTTGCAGTTGGTAATATGAATTTCACCAAAGTCTTAACCTGATGCCTCTTCATTGTGGGAAGGCCATTTTTACATATTCTCAAACATTACACTAGTGGAACACAAGCTCTATCAATTCTTGATATTTTCCAGAGTGGAGTGCCAATTCAGCTGCATTGAGAGATCCATGTATTGAGAGGGTTGGCAAGTAGGCAATGCATTGTTGGTGTGGCTCTTGAAACCATTTACTAAAGTCATATGTATTAATGTTCATTCATGCTTATACACAGACACACACGTATATGTATGTTTTTGGTGAGACATTTGACCCTATTTTCAGAATAAAGTTTCAAATTATTTTAAAAAGCATACATGATAAGAAAGGAAACAAATTATCTTAAAATACACTGAAAATAATATAAATATGTTTTTTATTACAGACCCAAAGTTAGGAAGCCTTGTACTAAATGTATCAAAAAGGCTATAATCGGTATCAGGAAGAGTATCAACAATATTGGTAAACTCTCAATTTGAAATATTGAAGAAATTGTCATATGTAACACTGTTTTTTGAAATGTGTGATGAACATAGTGAGCATGCCTTTGCCAGCAATTCACTCAATAAGCACAATTGTAACTTTCATGTATCTCAAAAGTGTAGAAAAATAAAAGCCGAAAGCCATCTTTATCAAATTCATTTCTCCCACCCTACCCCCTGTAGCATGATTTTTATGGCGGTTTTACAGAGCTATAAGTGGATTTTAAGCCCACAATCACCCTGACGACAAATTGGTAGTGAAATTAGTTCTCATTCAATAAAATAAATCCAGCACAAGTTCAACTATCAAGGTCTGTAGTGATTATACAGAGACTTAATTGAAAAGAAGGCTATGGTCCAGAATTCAGCCATTTGAAAAGGGGCCACTCATTATAGTTTTGAAAGTAAACCCAATTACACCTTAGCTTATTGGCCATAATCATGTCCAAATCTCATTGGGGATAAAAAGGCATTTTGGAAGCCATTGAGATTCTATTTACAGTAAAATGTTGATTAACTAGTAACAAACCACTTGTCAATTAGTGAGATTCCACTATTTTTTTTGAGAAAGAGTCAAATGACAACAAAATGAGCTGTTTATGAATTAATGAAACAATCAACATCTTCAGGATATAACCTTGGATCAGCATACATACATTCTACTATTTTATTTTTAAATAGTTACCACTGTATTTAAGAATGTATGTTAAAAATTATGATATTAAGGCACCTCAGAATTCTTCATGAAAGAAATTATATTCACTACATGATTGATATTTGAGACAGTTTCTCTCAAATCCTCTGTTGAATTCCTATTGCCTCTTATTACATGATATCATATCATATCATATATCATATCATATCAATGATTAAGTCCAGCTAGGTCTCAGCCTTGGATAACCCCCACCATTTAATACCTCTGTCCCTATGTATTTGCTTCTGAACATAGATGGAGAAAATCACACAACTATTATGACTGATTCCACTCCAAATTTATTTTATGTAACCTCAACCTGATCCTCACTACTAAAAGTGAATACTATTATACCTCCCTTATCAAACTCATTCTCTTCAGAGTTTTCCAAACATTTGATTGCTTCTCAAACCTTCTATAGCTTCCCCTTCCTCCACTCTCTCAAGTGATAAATTTACCTCATATTATAAAAATTGAGACCACTCACCATGAACTTCCTCTTCTCTTTTATTTATATTCTGTCACTCAGATGCCTTCTATTATTTTCTCCTTCCTCACCCCTCTGTCACATGGAGTGGCATTATTCCTTACAAAGGCTGATCTCTATCCTTGTTAAAATCATCCCATTTTATCTCATCTTCTTTAACCTATTGCTGCCTCAGTTAACCCCACTCTGACATTTTCAGTTTCTTTCTGTCTATTGGGTCAATTCCTACTAGTTACACCCATGCCTATATATGACACATTCTGAAAAAAATATCCTCACGAGGTCTTTATATCCTTCTGTTCCTTATAACTAAACTCAAAAAGGTAGTCTATTATAATAGAGGCCATCACTTCCCTCCTCACTCTATTCTTAACTCATAATTAGACTTCATCATTCCACCAAAATTACTCTATACTGTTAGTTAAAAAAATTCAAGACTTTTCTCAGTCTTCATTCTCTTTTATCTCTCTGCAGCTTTTGAAACTGTTGATCACTTTCTGCTCCTTGATTCTCTCTTATTTCTAGGTTTTGGGGATCCTGCTCTTTCCTCATATTCCTCCTACCTTTCTGACTGCTATTTCTATGTCTTCTTTATGGATCTTCTTCCAAATCATAACCTCTGACCCTCAAAGTTCTTTCCTAGGGCATCCTCTCTTCTTCCTCTATAATATTTCACTTAAGGATATCACAAACTGGGGTGGAGCCAAGATGGAGGAATATCTAGAGCAGCTGCTCACTGTTTCACCACAAAAATCCTCTCTGACCAAGACTAAAATATCGCCATAAAATGAATAAAGGAGTGAAAGAACCAACAGAGACAGAGGGAAACAACCATCAAAAAGAAAAATCCAAAAGGTAGGCAGAGATCATTTGGGGAATTGAGGTGAGAAGGGAGGAGAGAGAGCAGGAGGCATAGCAGTGAGTGAAGAGCAAGCCAAGAGCAAACCACATTCCACACCACTCCACACATCTGCTCTCACAGGTTCTGAATTTAAGCTCAAACTAATTTAAGCTCAGACCATGAGATACTTCTGGGCAATTAATAGCCAAGCCAACTAACCCCCCTTGAAATTATAAATCTGTGAAGAAGTCCAGAGTCTCACCCCAAGGCAATCTAAGCTGAAGGGGGCCAATCCACATGGGACTGGAGTGAAGCCAGGAATCCCAGTCTGGGCTTGGGGTAAGGACATAGTCCATGGTTTGGGGTGAGGACACAGTTCTCAGGGAAGGCTTCCTCGGGATCTTTTTGCCCAAAGCTAAGGGTGGAGCTCCAGAACAGGGCAATCAAGGGTGTGCCTGACTAAATCAAGAACACCTTGAGACCAAAACCATGAGCTTACTAAGCCTGATCAGCTCCTGTCCTGATCAAGTTCATATTGGGATCAAAAGCTTATACCCAAACCTGAGGAAAGTCTTTAAGCTATCAGCATCTCAAGAGTCAATTGAATCAGGAGGGGAAGGAGACTATCAGGGTTCTAAGCCCTTAGACCATCTGGTAAACTTGTAGCAAACCAGAAAATAAGCCAAAAATAACATTAAGGAAATAGTGAAATTTAAGTGGGTACCCAAATTCCCCAGAAAACAGAGCCTACCAAAAATTAGATGGAAAAAATGAGCAAACAATCAAAAAAGCACCCAATTCTAAAGATTTTGTATGGAGAAAAAGAACAAGGTGGAGACACAGAAATGGAAAGCAAAAGCAAAGGAAACCCACTCAAAGTCCAAAAGAAAAATATGGATTGGGCACAGATTCTGGAAGAGCTCAAAAAAGACATCAAAACCCAATTATTAGAGGTAGAGGAAAAGTGGGGAAGAGAAATGAGAGTGATGCAAGAAGAAATGGGTCAATTGCAAAAGGAAAACCAAAAAATGACAGAGGAAAACCAGGAGTTGAAAATCAGAATTAACCATCTAGAAACTGATTTCATGATAAATCAAGAAATAATAAAGTAGGATCAAATGAATTAAAAAAAACAGAAGAAAACATCAAATATCTCATTGAAAAAACAACTGAACTAGAAAACATGTCTAGGAGAGCCAATCTGAGAATTATTGGATTATCTGAAAACCATGATGAAGGAAAAAAGTTTGGATATCATATTACAAGAAATTATCAAGATAACTGCCCAGAGTTCCTTGAACAAGAAAATAAAATTGAAATTGAAAGAATCCATAGATCACCTCCAGAAAGAAATCCTCAATTGACAACTTTCAGGAATGGAATAGCCAAATTCAAGAGCCACCAAGCCAAGGAAAAAATATTTCAAGTAGCCAGAAAGAAACCATTTAAATAACTTGGAGCAACAATCAGGATCATTCAGGACCTAGCAACTTCTACATTAAAGGATCAGAAGGCATGGAATATGGTATTTAGAAAGATGAAAGATTTGGGTTTACAACACAAAGTCCCCTAGAGATCAAAACTGAGTATACTCTTCAAGGGGGGAAAAGGGTCATTCAATAAGATAGAAGATTTCCAAGCATTCTTTAGGAATAAGCCAGACCTAAACAAAAATTTTGAAGACCAAATACAAGACACTAGAGAAGCCCAGAAAGGGAAATAAGAAAGAGAAAATTTAAGGGACTCATTAAGGCAAAAATATTTTTATGTCTACTTGGAAACAGGATCTCTGTAATTTTCAAAAATTATTCTCAGTAGTAGAGAAGATAGAAGGAATTTACTCAGAAAGAGGGGAGAAAAGTAAGCTGATTTTTAAACCCTTGCCTTCTGCCTTAGAACCAATAATATGTATTCTATAATATATACATATATATACATATATATGATATGTTACTATGTATTCTATATTATTCTATACTATATATATATTATACTACATATATTCTATACTATGAATAGTTTCTAAGGCAGAAGAGTGGTAAGGTCTAGGCAATGGAGGTTAAGTGACGTGCCCAGGGTCACACAGCTAGGAAATGTTTGAGGCCAGATTTGAACCTAGGACCTCCCAACTCTAGGCCTGGCTATTAATCCACTGAGGTATCCAGCTGCCCCAGCTGATTTTGATATATGATGCATATAATATATAATGATATGATATATATGTAAATCTGATAATATAGAATGATATGTATGTATGATATGATATGTATGCATAGGAATGACATATAAAATCAATCAAGCAATGAAAGAGAGGGTTGCACTGGGAGAAAAGGGAATGGAGACATAAAATGGCATAAAATATATAACATTAAGAGGTGAGAAAAATCAATACAGATAGGGGAGGATGAGGGTGGTGACAGGCAATGTTTAAAATTTATTCTCTTTCTAACTGGCTCAGACAGGGAAAAATGAGCATACTCAGTGGGCAATAGAATTCTATCTTATCCTACAGAGAAGTAGAAGGAGAACAAGACAAAGGAAGTGTAGGTTAATTGAAGGGAGAGGGAACTGGGAGGGTGACAAAAAGCAAAATACTGGTGAGGAGGAATAGAGTAAAAGGGAATAGAGCAGGATGTAAAGGGGATAATAAGATGGAGAACAATGCACAGTTCGTAATCATAATGCTTAATGTGAATGGGATGAACTCACCCATTAAACAGAAGCAGATAGCAGAGTGGATTAAAAACCAGAATCCTACTATATGTTGTTAATAAGAAATATATCTGAGGCAGGGAGACACACACAGATTCAAGATAAAAGGCTGGAGCTAAATGCATTATGCATCATCTAAAGTAAAAAAAATAGCATGAGTAGCAATAATAATACCAGACAAATTCAAAGTAGAAATTGATCTGATTAAAAAAGATAAGGAAAGAAATTATATTTTGTTAAAGGTAATATAAACAATGAAGTAATATCATTAGTAAACAACTATGTACCAAATGGTATAGCATTTAGATTTCTAAAGGAACAACTGAAGAATCTCAAGGAAGAAAAAGATAGTATGACCATACTAATGGGGAATCTTAACCTTCCCCTTTCAAAACTAGATAAATAGAACAAAAAAATAAATAAGAAAAAAGTAAGTGAAGTAAATGAAATGCTAGAAAAATTAGAATTAATAGATATCTAGAGAAAACTGAATAAGTATAAAAAGGAATATGCCTTCTCAGCAGTTCATGGTACATATACAAATATTGACCTTGCACTAGGGCATAGAAATATTGCAGACAAATGCAGAAAAGCAAAAATAATAAATGCCACGTTTTCAGATTATATTGCAAATTTATAGTTAATTAGAAATTAAATAACCTAATTTTCAAAGCAGATGGGTCAAAGAAGAAATCATAGAAACAATTACAGACTTCATTAAGGAAAATGACCATGAGGAGACATCATATCAAAACCTATGAGATACAGCAAAAGCAGTACTCAGGGGAAAATTTATGTCACTGAGTGCCTATTCCAACAAAACAGAGGGAAGAGATCAGTGAATTGGGCATGTAACTTAAAGAATTAGAAAAAGAACAAATTAAAAATTCCCAGATAGGGGGCAGCAGTGGATTGAGAGCCAGACCTAGAGAAGGGAGATCCTAGGTTCAAATCTGGCCTCAGACACTTTCTATCTGTGTGATCCTGGGCAAGTCACTTGACCCCCATTGCCTAGTCCTTACAACTCTTCTGCCTTGGAACCAATACACAGTATTGATTCCAAAATGGAAGGTAAGGGTTTTATTTTTTAAAAATCCCCAGATAAAAACTAAATTGGAAATCCTAATAATTAAAGGAGAAATTAATTAAATTGAAAGTAAAAAAAAAAAACTATTGAACTAATAAATAAGACTAGTATTTGGTACTTTGAAATAAACAAAATAGTGTAACCTTTCAGCAGCTACAAAATATTCTTGCATGGGTTGAGCACCTGAAAGTGATACTGGGGACTGAGAGAATATCAGTAGAAGGGTTTAAAGACTGAGGTAGTGAAGACATAAAGGGAGAAAAGAGACACGGAGACACAGGATTCTTCAGCATAATGTCCAGCCTGCCAGGTCCTCCTTTGATGGTGAAATAACTTCTGGACTTAGACAGGTCAACTGTATTTTATTGAGGATCCAAGGAATGGGGAATGGGAGATTGTTAATCAATCAGGTGACATGGCAGAAATATTTACATCAGATTGGTAATCAACAACAAGATAAAAGAGAAGGATACTAAGACAATGGAGTAGCCAGAAACCAGTCCAGAAGTTCATTTGAAAGTCCTTCTTCCTTCAACACACTGACTCCATCTCATACATATGCTAAGTGAGTGACTTTGCCATAATAAAGAAGCTATAGAAATTTCTAGTGAGCCTTTTGGACTGCGGACATAGGGAGCAGTTTGAATTCCACAAGATTTGAGCACAAATTCAATTCAAAGATCCATAAATCAACCTTGAAATATCAGAAATATATCCATAACTCTGGTACATGAGCACTTAACTCATTAGAGTCAGCTTTTCAATACATATTTAATACTTTTATTATTCTTTCATACCTGGTACACTTCAAAAAGATAAAGTACTAGTCAGTCTAATTTAAAAAAGAAGAAAATGAAATTAACAGCATCAAAGATGAAAGAGACAATCTCACTTCTAATAAAGCAGAGATTAAGGTAGTTATTAAGAACTACTTTGCTCAATTATGTGACAATAAATATGGCAGTTTAGGTGAAATGGGTGAATATTTACAAAAGTATAAATTTCCCAGATTAACAAAAGAGGAAATAGAATTCTTAAACTATCCAATCTCAGAAAAAGAAATTGAATAAGCCATTAAGGAACTTCCTAAGAAAAGATCCACAGAGTCAGATTGATTCACAAGTGAATTCTATCAAACATTTAAAGAACAACTAATCCTAATCCTATACAAATTATTTGACAAAATAAGCAAATTCCTTTATGACACAAATATGGTACTGATTCCAAAGCCAGACAGATCAAAAACAGAGAAAGAAAACAAACTATGAACCAATCTCCTTAATGAATACAGATACAAAAAGACACCAGCAAGTAATCATGAGGATTATTTATTATGATCAGGTAAGATTTATATCAGAAATGTAAGCATAGTTTAATATTAGGAAAACCATCAACATAACTGACCATATCAATAATCAAACCAACAGAAATCACATGATTATCTCAATAGATGCAGAAAAAGCTTTTGACAAAATACAATACACATTCCTATTGAAAACACAAGAAATAGGAATAGAAGGGTCATTCCTCAAAATAATAACCCATATATATTTAAAAACATCATCAAGCATTATATGCAATGGGCCCAAGTGAGAAGCCTTCCCAATAAGATCAGAAGTGAAGAAAGGATGCCATTGTCAACTCTTTATTCAATATTGTGCTAGAAATGCTAGCAGTGGCAATTAGAGAAGAAAAAGAAATTCAAGGGATTAAAGTAGGCAATGAGGAGACTAAACTATCACTCTTTGTTGATGATGTGATGCTATACTTAAAGTACCCCAGAAAATCAACTAAAAGGCTAGTGGAAATAATTAACAACTTTAGTAAAGTTGCAGAGTACAAAATAAAGCCGCATAAAGCATCAGCATTTCTATATATTTCCAACAAAACTCAGCAGCAGGAATTAGAAAGGGAAACTCCATTTAAAATAACTAGACAATATAAAATATTTAGGAGTCTCTCTGACAAAACAAACAGAGGAATTGTATGAACACAACTACAAAACACTTTTCACACAATTAAAACTAGATCTAAACAACTGGAAAAACATTAACTGCTTCTGGCTAGTGTAACAATAAAAAGAGCCAGTATCCAATTTTATGATAGCTAGGAGAGAGAAGAGAGTCTGCATGTTACAATTATTGATTTCTGGGTATTTATGTTACGATTTTGGCAGAGCCAGCTTAGGTAAAGTACCTAAATAATTCTAAAAAAAAAATTCTGTTTGAATCAGATGGCAGCCATTTTTCTCCTATCTACAGCATGGGAAAGGGGACAAACTTAGACAAGCAAAGAAAATTTAAAGGCACAGTACCATAGAAATTTTACATTTAAACTGGTATAATGGATGCATCGATGGGGGAAATAATTTGTACATGATGGGAATCCTTACATTATTATACAACTTTTCAACTATGATTTATAATTTCTAGATCGTACTGATACCAAGTTATGTAATGGGAATCATACAAATATATGATTCCTGCCAATGGTTGAAGCTAGAAATAGGTCGGGTCTTTGCTTTCATACCAGCCACAATTACAGTAATAATCATCTCATTCCTCCACTTCTATTGGTCCTTAACGAATTCAGTGCATAAATTGCTGGGACACAAGGATGATAACACTGTATTGATAATGACATTAACAGAGGAGATAGCAAAATTACTTGAAGAGAATGCTCAATTGAAAGGGGGAAAAGGGATCACAGCAGGGAACAAAATAGAAATAGCAATGCAAACAGCTGAGGCACATACAGACACAGCAAAGAAAATAAAGGAAGGGGCAATAGCACCAGCAGTACCAATATTACCAATTATTGATCATACAATTTTACAGCCAGATTCTGGGTTTCTCCATTTAAAAAGACATAAGCCATTCACTGCTACAGATCTTGACACCCTAAAACAATGAATGCCTGCCTTTTTTTAAAATCCCTTCAAGGCCATAAAAGAATTTAAGAGAGGAGCATTAAGACTTTTTGATCTCACATTTTCGGGCATTGAAATTCTTCTTTCTGAATTATTTACACCAGCAGAGAAAGCACAATTTATTGAGGACACTTATAAGAACACAAACTTAGCATCTTGCCCACAATATTATGAAGATCTAGAATTAAACAGTCATAAAAACCTAGTATACCTAAGAAGAGCTAGGGAAGATCTTGTAGAAGCTATGAAATCCTTTGCTAAGCATCTTGATTCCTGGGGAAAATTAGAAAAATTAAGGCAGGAGATAAATGAGCACCCCTCAATATATTTAGTTAGGCTTGTCAAAGCTGGGGAAATGATTTTGGGGTTCCAAGACTTAAATGAATCCAACTTGCAGCACATAAGGAGGCAGTGTATTAATTGCAGTTCCCTACCAATTAGGACATACTTTACTTTGGATTGTCCGGGATAGGAATCATTAAGTTTGGAAGACCTATATAAAACTGCTGCATATGTTCACTCTGGAAATCAGGAAGCCAAAGAACCCAAAGAATCCATTAGAGAAAAGATGATATCATAAAAGTTTAAAGGAACAATTAAAAGAGGTTAAATCTACCATCAAACAAAAAGAAATAGAGGAAATAAAAAACCTGGCAGCCCTGCACACATATAAAGCCAGACCTCAGTACCAACAAAACAGACAAGCTAGCAATAACTTTAATAATAATATAAGGTGTTTTCTTTGTGGGAAAATAGGGCATATAGTGAAATTTTGTCACCTCAAAGCCCAACTTAACAGCAACAACAACAAAAGAAGCAATTACAATAATACATAAACAAATTCTAGATACAACACTCACAAAAGAGAAAACAAATGTTGAGATCACAATTGTGCATCATCTAGTCAACATGCTTCTGACCTGCAGACTATGCAAAAATACAAAGTGCAGGGCACAAAACAATATTATTCCCAAGTACTGAAGGGAAAACATGATACCTTATGATGCCAGGAAACAGCCCGGGAACATAAGGGAAAGTCGAAGGGATGTGGCAATAGGAAAAGACATAAAAACCAAGATATAAGAGACTTGGGCATGGAAATACACTATAGGGATGGAAAAACAAAGATTAAATCTAGGGATCAAATAGAAGAAGAGAATCAAATGATCAGAGATGTAATAGAAATCAAAAAAACAGAATTTATAGGATAAAAGACAAGGATTCAAAGAGAAAGGGAAAAAATACAGATGCATTTACACTAGACTTTATACCAAACATGATGACTATAGAACTAACAAACGATAAGGAAATTGCAAAATGCAAAACACCAGTAACAACAGATTTAAACTTAAACTCCTCAACACTTAATGACAAGATCATAGCATAAACATAGAACATACACAAAGAGATCAACAAATGACAAATCTAAATGCAACAGTTCAAGAGATAAGCTTAAATGGGTGTTCTGAGCAGTTTCATACACAGACAGGCAATGATATGAAAGAAACTGGAAAGCAACTTACAATAAAGACCATTCAGAAGGAAAGAGCATTATCCTTAAGCAGTGACACAAGCAAACGTCCAAGAGAGTAAAAGAATTGCAATGACATACTAGGATATTCAAATTTAAACCCAACAGTAAAAGACTTTAAGGCAAAAAAATCTCTAAGAAAAACCTTGATTCAAAAGCTTCCAAAGTTACAAGCTTGTGTTACTTCAGGAATGCCTACATCTGAACAGAACTCTAAATGCTTAAGAGATAACCAAATAGAGGAATTACTCACACAGAACAACAAATCAATCAATAAAATAATACAGCCAAGTAAGGGTAACAATCAATATAACAATATATTAATGCCATAGAGAAACAAGAAGGTAGGGGAAGCAAATGCATTGCAATCTGAGGGTCCAAAGCCAAAACAAACATTAGCTACTTTATAAGAGGAAGGGCACATTGGATGTACAGAGATAGAGGCTCTAATGATACAAGTAAATAAAGAGACAGAAAATAATGAACCACACATAACTAGCATGCTACCAGAAAATGACTTAGCAGATATGAACATTGAAGCAATTTTACCATTAGATGTAATTAATACCAAGCCATCACAACCACAACCATACCATGTTTACACAGACCCTGATGACATGAGTTCTGATGATGAAGAGGAAATGAAAAGACTATATTGAGAAGCAAATGTACCAATAATCAGGGTACCAGACATAGGAATTGAGGAAAGATGTGAGTGGTTATGTTTTATATATGTACTGGATGACTAATCCATCAAAATACAGAACACCAAAAGAAAAGCCTAAATACAAAAAGATTAGAAACAAAATGTGGAGTAGACTATAACAATGAAAACAATATATGAAAAGGAGTCAAAGCAATGTTGGATTGCTAGTTCCACCAAGAGAAAACATTACCCCTCCAAAAGGAAAGCATATGTAAGTGATTGATCCACAAAAACTAGCCAAGTCATTGCAAAACACAAAATCATTGAAAAACATCTGAAAGTCCATATAACATACACACACAAACAATTGATTGACATCACTGACAGAGCATCACAATCCACATTGTTCCTGCATTCAGACCAGAGAACCTGTCCAACAACATGTACAACAACAGACAATGTGTGACAGAGAAACACAGAAGGGGAAAAGAATCAAGAGAAGAAAAGGAAATCAAGAAAATCATCAAGAAGGAAGATGCAAGAAAAGAGTACTTGAAAAGACATTGTGAAAAAACTTTTGAACTTTGAACTTTGCAAAAATAGACAATTGCACAAAGAAGAGGAGAGAAGGAAATGATTTACATAAGAATGGTGTGGCAATAGCACAAAAACACAAATTAACCTCACACTTTAGGGATAATGCAACCACAGTACATAGCATTAAGATTCAAGAGAAAACTACAGACAACTTGAAGAAAATTGACAACTTTGAAAACAAGAGTGAGTATTTTGCATGCACAGTACATAAAGAGAACACAAAACACAACACAAAACTGATATCTAGTCAAAACCTTTTGTAAATAAGTAAGTGTCTAAAGATTGTGAAAATACAAAATGTATATTTGTCTATAATGTAAATAGTTGCAAGTTTCATAAGTTTTAACCACATAAGAAGATCAGGTGATTTTCTTGTTTGGATAACATTGATATGCAGAACTAATGCCTATACAAATGTATAATAGTATAAATAATGTAAATTTTACATATACCTGTAACATATGTTGGAAAAGTAGAGTAGAATTGTAGATAATAGTCCCTAACCATGTAGATACTGTATCATACTAACAATTTAGCAGATAATTTGGATATTAGACATAGGGAAAGTACAGAAAGTGGTAGGGAAGTTCGAAAAAAACTTGTAGTGAGCTAGTGCAGGGAAAGCATAAAAATAAATTATATAAGTGTTTTTGGATAGATAACTAAGAATACTAACATACTAAAATAGATTATCAATATAAAAACTCACATTGCATTTAAAACATAGGTAGTTTAAACATAATTTGATAACAGCTAGGAATAATAAGATAGTTGTATTGCACTACTTGATAGATATATATTAAAAGTAGAAACAAGTTAAAATTCTGTTAAAATTATAAATGGGTTAAATAATACCTTAGAAGAGTTTAAGAAAATTGTTGCACTGTAAACTTAGACATTGTGTTCAGTGGAAAACTTTTCTTATTACAAAATTGTTTTAAACCCTTTAAATATTGTTATATAAATTGAAACCCTCATCCCCCTACCAACCTCTCCAAAACCCGTCTTAGAATAGGAATAGATAGATAATTAGTATAGTGATAAGACAAGATAAGGATTTATTATTTTGGAGGGAGGGGGAACATAAGATAAGAAATAGTGATGCATGGATTAAGTGGGATTTTTGGAAAAAGTCCCACCACACAAAACTAGGATACTATAAGGATGGGATTTGTGCAAGGAGGGGATGGGAGAAAAGGATCCAGAAGAAGGCATTTGGTGACAGTTATTGACAGTTCAGATCAGAGGGAATTCTGGGAAAGGAACTCCAAAGAAGGGTGGAGAGGAGTAGTCTTAGGGCTGAGGACTGGGAAGAGAGAGGAGGACGGATGACATCCCAGCTCAGATCCAGTCCTGAGGGCTTCCTGAGGATCTTTTATTGGAAATTGAAACCCTGATTCCCCAATCAAAGTCATTCCATCGCATATCACTCATCAAGACTTCAACCAAAGTCAGCTAGGTTTTTGGACTCCATTTTGGGAGCTCTCTCTTAGTCTCCTTCTCCCATTACCCAACCTTGCTGAGAGACTCCCTTTCAGTCAAAACTTGTAATTATAGAAAAGGATAGAAACAGAAACAGAAGGAGAAGGAGCAAGGGGAGGAGCTTAGGAGTGGGAACCCCAAAAGGTTCCACCCAAATAATGGACCCCATAGAGATAGAGAAGAGGGCACCCCAAAATCCCTCTCTCTGCCCTTGACCCCTTTCCCCAACCCTTAAATTGAGAATAATAAAAGCCAGTCAGATAGAGTTCCAGAGTGCCTGAGAGACAACAAGGGAGAGGGGAACCACAACTTGGTCTGACTGCCTCCATCTTGAAGCCAGTCCACCAACTGTGAAATTAACTGATTGGGGGAGGTTTGAATGAACCCCATCCTTATTCACAATCGAATTGAGGTACCACACACCTCATCTTATAGGGAAGCCTTGCCCCCAACTCCTGTGGGGCAGCACAACCATCCAGGCCACCCAATTTTGGGGTGATGCCTCTTTAAAGTCTCCAGGCATGTATTGGGCCCCAGAGGAGAGCTGGAAGAGAGACTCACCACATAGACTCTCTCTCCTTTCCATCAAACATTCATTACTGGCCTCTTTATTCTAATAGTTTTAGGATGAGCTAATGTAATAAAAATGACAATCCTACCCAAATTAATCTACTTATTCAGTGCCATACCCACTACCAAAAAACTTTTTTATACAATTAGAAAAAATTATAGCAAAGTTCATCTGGGAAACAAAAGATCAAGAATATCAAGATAAATAATGAAAAAATGTGAAAGATGGGGGAATAGCAGTACCATATTTTAAACTGTACTATAAATAAGTGGTCAGCAAAACAGTATAGTACTGGCTAAGAAACAGAAAGATGGATCATTGGAATAGACTTCAGTAAGCTAGTGTTCGACAAACCCAAAGATTACAGCTTTTGGGATGAGAATCCACTAGTTGATAAAAACTTCCAGGAAAATTAGAAAATGGTATGGGGACAAATAGATTTAGATCAACATCTTGCACCCTATACCAAGACAAATTCAAAATGGATAAATGATTTAAATATGAAGAATGAAATCACAAATAATTTAGGTGAATGTAGATTAGTATACCTGTCAAATCTGTAGGAAAGGAAGACATTTAAAGCCAAGAAAGACAAAGAGAACATTGAAAAGTCAATGAATGACTTTGATTAAATCAAATTAAAAAGTGTTTGTACAAGCAAAACCAATGCAACCAAAATTAGAAGTAAAGGGCAGCTGGGTAGCTCAGTGGAGTGAGAGTCAGGCCTAGAGACAGGAGGTCCTAGGTTCAAACCCGGCCTCAGCCACTTCCCAGCTGTGTGACCCTGGGCAAGTCACTTGACCCCCATTGCCCACCCTTACCAATCTTCCACCTATGAGACAATACACCAAAGTACAAGGGTTTAAAAAAAATTAGAAATAAAGCAACAAACCGGGAGAACATTTTTATACCAAAACTCTCTGACAAAGGTTTGATTTCTCAAATATATAAGGAACTAAGTGAAATCTACAAAAAATCAAGCCATTCCCCAATCAACAAATAGTCAAGGCTTTTCAATAGGCTGTTTTCATATGATAAAATCAAAACTATCAATAAGCACATGAAAAATTGTACCACGTCACACCTAGCAGATTGGCCAATATGACAGTAAAGGAAAATAATAAATGTTGGAGGGAATGTGGCAAAATTGGGACACTAATACACTGCTATTGGAGTTGTGAACAGATCCAACCATTATGGAAGGCAATTTGGAACTATGCCCAAAGGGCTTTAAAAGACTGCCTGCCCCTTAATCCAGCCATACCACTGCTGGGCTTATACCCCAAAGAGATAATAAGGAAAAATACTTGTACAAAAATATTTATAGCCACACTCTTTTTAGTGGCAAAAAAACTGGAAAATGAGGGGGTATCCATCAATTGGGGAATGGCTGAACAAAATTGTGGTATCTTATGGTGATGGAATACTATTTTGATGAAAGGAATGATAACCTAGAGGATTTCTATATGAACTGGAAAGACCTCCAAGGCTTGATGCAGAGCGAAAGGAGCAGAACCGGTAGAACACTGTACATGGAGACTGATGCATTATGGCACAATCAAATGTAATAGACTTTTCTACTAGCACCAATGGACAATCCAGGACAATCCAGAGGAATTTATGAGAAATAATGCTATCCACATCCAGAGAAAGAACTGGGGGATCAGAAATGCAGAAGAAAAACATATAATTGATCACATGGTTTGATGGGGATATGATTAGGATTTTGATGTTAAAAGATCACTCTACTACAAATATGAATAACCTGGAAATAGGGATTAAACAATGATATATGTACAACCCAGTGGAACTGCTTGTCAGCTCTGGGAAGGTGGAGGGAAGCGGGGAATACTGAATCCTATAACCATGGAAAAATATTCTAAATACATTTTTAATTTAAAAAAAAGAATATCATAATCTATAGTGGATTTAAATTCCATCTCTATGCTGATGATTCTCTAATCTACCTATGTTGCCTCAAACTCTGCTGACCTCCAGACTTCCATTACCAACTCCCTTTCAGATATCTCATTCTGGACATCAAGTAAACATCTTCACTTCAGTATGTCCCAAATAAAATTTATTAAATTTCCCCTCAACCATTCATTCCTCATATCTTCCTTATCACTGCAGAGAACAAAACCATCCTCATACTTCCTTAGGCTCTCAATCTAGGAGTCATCTTGGATTCTTCAATATTTCTCTCATTCCCATAACCAAGCTGTTGTTGATATTGATTTGGCCTCTCCAATTTATCTCTTTTATATGTCCCATTCTCTCCTCTGACCCTGCCATCATTCTAATGTGCATCCCATCATCAACCCACACCTGGATTTTTATAAGCTACTAGTGGGTCTTCCTCCCTTAAGTCTCACCCCAGTCTTATTCATCCTCCATTGACATGAAATGGATTTTCTTAAAATTCAGGTGCAATTAAGTGACTGTCCCTCCCATCCCCCTCAAACTCTAGGTACTTCTTATTGCCTCCAGGATTAAACACAAAATTACCTAGCATTTGAAATCCTTTATAACCTAGCATTTGAAACCTTCATAACCTTTTTAGTCTTTTTCCAACTTTTTCTGTGATAGGTACTCTTCAGTCCATTGATACTGGCCTCCTGGTCCTACTATAAACAAATCACTCTGTTTCTATCTCCCCACTTTTAAAAAGCAGTCTTTGCTCTGTATTCTAATTTCAAAGATTTCTTTTAAGTTCCAATTTAATTCCCATTTTCTACCCTACATTCTATTAAATGTTTTGTATTTTTCCTCTGTGTAACTTGCTTTTATATTTGTTTATACGTTATCTTCTCCATTAGATTATAAGCTTCTTGAGGAAAGAACTGTCTTTTGCTTCTTTTTGCATGCCTAGTCCTGAACACAGAGTCTGGGATGTAGTAGGTTCCTTATGAATGTTCACTGACTAATTGAGCACAGGTAAAACATAAAAGTGGGAATATAACCTCATATTTTAATTTTATCACACATTAGGTATTGTAGGCATATTTTGAATATTTTTGTTAATTTATTTCTTCACTTATTCATGTTAAGTCAAGCATTTATAAAGGGCTTGTTATGTTCCTGGTCCTGTGAGTAGAGATAACTGAAGATTAGTTTATAATATTTGCAATGCTTTACAATGACACAACTGCCTTCTTTAATATATTCCTTCATTAAGAGGGATCATTGAGTTAAAAAGAAAAATAATAATCCCCCTTTATTCCAACTCTGAGAAGTTTTGCATCTAAGATAATGGTTTTCTAACAAGTATTTTTCAATTCATCAAATCTTAGAAAGAGGGGTTGATTCTCTGATTGTTACTATATTTTGGATATATATATTACTTAAGCCACTCCACTCTTTTAAGATCTTACCAAAGAAAAGCACAAAGGAAAATAGTGTTACCCTACTACTGTGAGGTACCTTAATACAGTATGAAGTCTCTCCTACAAAAGTTTCTTGCTATCTATGCAAAGAACGAATACTTTAAGCCATTATGCCACATATCATTTGAATTTGTTTCTATTTCTAATGATTAATGGGGTAAGTTTGGGATCTGGTCAGTTATTTTTCTGAAAGTATTAGGATAAGGAGACTTGAACATTTTTCATGGATTAGTGAAATTAATATGTTATAACAAAAGTTATACAAATTAAAAATTAAAAACACATTCATATGATGAGTACCTATCAGTTATTATAAAGGCATTTCTTCACCACCATGTCCATAGCATATATATATGTACATATATATATATACATACATAATAATAAAAGATATCTAACATGATTTTGTCACAGATGAAAAGACTGACAAATTTACTTACTGCTTCTTCATTGCATCAACCCAGAAACCTCAACATGGTTGCTTAGATACTCAGAGTCTCCTAGAGGATTCTGCTGATTAAAGGGCAATTTAGTGATTTGAAGATCTTGATCTGTCATCTAGATAAAGAAATCCTTAGTCAAAAATGTGTATGTAGGAAGAGGGTGGAAATGGGAGAAAGGGCTGTATCAAGTAACCATTTCAGTATTTTATTTAGAGATGATTTCTGATGAAGACAATTTATGAATTCACTATAATTTCCAGATATCTATGATACATAGGCTCATGCAAATATGGATTTAAAATTGTAAATTAAAAATTTTCACCCATGAGTATGGTGTGTGTACACTTATACATAAATTACCATAAATATCCATACCAATATTACATGATCAATCACATATATATTGTAATGGCAGAGGTACTGGTTCTGCAGACAAAATCCTGCCCACCTCATTAGAACTTTTAGCCCACAGGTAATCAGGAATGTTGTCAGGAACCTTGTAGATGTTATCATTTTGTTGGTAAGTTGGTTCCTCCTACCTGGCTCGCCAGATATGTTATAAAATAAAAGGGAAAAATGAATACGTTATGGAATAAAGGGGAATATAGGAAGTTAAGGAATGAATAGAGAATATAAGAAGTACTAATCAATCAAGTTAATCACAGAACCTAGGTATTTGAGGGTACTGGGAGGAATAGGCTGGGTCCTCCAGGCAGGGAGGCTATTCTCTATGATATAAGAAGAATTGAGTCAGCCAGAGATGGTATGGTCAGGCTGAAGGATTTCTTCAGCCTCCTGCTGTTATTTCTAAGCTCCCTTGAGGGAGGAGTCAAGAGGCCCCTCCCTGCCAGTGAAAACTCAAACCTTACAGAGAGTGACAGCTGGCCACTTCCTGCCTAAGATGGATGCCTAGGTTTGCCCTGAGGAAATAAAGAAAGGTTATTCCTTTTCTTCTTCAGCCTTTCCCTACTAATGCTCAGTACAATGATTCACCAGAAGGTCTTTGTATAAAGCCAATTGTGATTACTATTTCCAGGGGTAAGCTGAGGGAAAAGTGTTTGAAGTTTGGTGACTGCTGCTAGGGAGAAGCTGGTACTGGGGGAAAGGTCACAGAAGAGGGGGTCAGACTGAAGAAGGCCAGCTCCCTCAGTCAGGATAATTTCACTGCTGTGAGGTAATAAGGTTTATCAGATCACTAGATAAGGGGATGGCTTGATTTAGATTGGCCCTACCTGTCTATTGAAGCTAATTCCCATGATTCCACCCACCAAAATCACCCTTCCTCCCAGGGCCCAATTGGGAAATCCAGGGAATAGCAAGATGTCAATGGAGAGGTCAAGGGAGAGGTCCAGGGAAACCAGGCAAAGCCCAAAAGCCCCAAGAAGAAAAAGGTCTTCAGTTGGTGCTCCAGGGACATTTATAGGCTCAGGCTCTAACGGTTTTTCCGTGAGCCCAGGGTTAACATTCTATCCCTTCCCAACTGTCAGGGCTGCTACAGTTGGTTTGCAAAAGCAAGAGCTTTTGCTGCAACCCTACATTACAAAATTTAAAGCAAATACTGATTTGTTTTTAACATTGACTTGTGATTCCATTTGTATAGAGAATTCTCCATTATCAACATTCAGACTTAAAAATATTCTGCAAAGGAGTCTAAGATTGTTATCTGATTCATTGAGAGGTCAAGGAGTTGTGTTGCCCATCATCACACAGAACTGATATGTATTAGAAGTGAGACTTGAACCCAGGTCTTCCTGAATATGATGTTAGATTTCTATCCCCAATGCTCAGAATTCCAAAGAATCAAGTAAAACAGTCATTATCCATGTCCTCTACGAATATACAAACTAAAATATCAAACAGATATCCTTATCCTATCAACAATTTTATAGTATTACCTTAGGTTGATCTTCACTGGAAATATCATCTTTGACAAAGACATTATCTAATTGGGTAAACAAGGAATGATATAAGAAGCTGTCACTTATCTTTTTCAAAGTAGTGTGTTCCTAATAATTCATACATGTAGTTGACAATATGCTATGAATTGAGGATGTGGTTTTCTGTTTCTTAAAGAGTTTAAACAATTGTTTCACAAATATCTCCTAAGCAAAACTTGCAAGATACCGCTGTGAGGTCAAAGAGAAAGGACTGCAAGCAGCCTGAAAGATTTAAATAATTTTTAAAATGTATAAAAGTTTAAATCAAGGGCATATAGACAGGAATTCATTTGAAATCTCCCAAATCCACTTCCAAATTAAAGCCTTATGTTGCATTCTGGAGAGGTAAAACAAACAAAAACTCCAAGTGAAACAATTTTCCTTCCCAAGACATTGTTGGCAGCAAAGGGTGATTTCATAGTGGTGGTTGGTAATAGTAGCACAGGGCAGATAGCACAGGCCTGGCCTCTGGGCTACTGTATCAGGAGAGAATCAGCTCCAATTGATCTCAGAACACTGAATGTATTGGGGTTGGACAAGAAATCAGAAATAGATTACATGTGGACTCTTCATTGACACTGGGTACAGGACTCTGGTGCATCACCCATAGTTAGTTCTCAGTTGAAGTCTCAGGGAGGAACACTAGAATACTGACACTTTTAGCCCTGAGGGGTGGGGCAGGAGTACTTGTCATAAATCTAGGGTAGAGTTGAGTGCTTATGGTTATTATGAGTGCTTATTAGAGTTCCTTGTCTCAGAAATAGGGAAGAGAGAAGCAATATAGCTTTCCAAAGTTGTATTAATACGACTGGAAGAAGTAAAAACACTCATTAATTTAGAGAAAAAAAGCACACTGAAAACAAGGTTTCAGTTCCTGGGCATAGAAGACTGTTTATGGAGGAACACAGGCCAGGGGAGCAGTGACTCCACGTTTCCTTAGATCTAATCATCTTGGAAGAAGTGGAAATTTCAGATCCCAGAATTCACTCTTTAAGCAATAGCAGAAAAAACCTGAAGCTTAGGACAGTGCTCCCTAAAGCCCAAGATTATAGCTGATGTTAATATGAAGTCAAATGTCAAGAAATAGGCTGGAAAATTGAGAGAACAAAAACAATAAAAACAACCTTATCTTACAAAGTTTAATAAAAAATTGGGGAAGATCAAGGAAGAAAACTATAAGAAAATAACTACATCAAAACATCTATATGCACAGTTTAAAGGAAAGATATCAGTTGTATGCAAGGCCAAAACAAGTCCCTGGAAGACCTAAAGAATGATTTTAAAAATCAAATAAGAAGTGTAGAAAAATTGGGAAAAAGTAAAAGTGACATAAAAAATTATGAAAAGGAAGTCAAGAGCTTGATCAAAGTATAACAAATATAAGAGAAAAAAAAATTGTTGGTTAAGAATTAGACCTATTGTAAAAGAGGTACAAAAATTCACTAAAGAAAGAAGTTCATATAAAGTGGAATTGGCCAAATGATTATAGCTACAAAAATTCACTGAAGAAAAACGTCTTCTGAAATTTAGAATTGGGAAAATGGAAGATAATCTCTTAATGGGGCAACAAGAAATTGGAAAAAAATCAAAAGTTTGAAAAATAGAAACATAAAAAAATTTCATTTAAAAAAAACTGACCTTGAAAATAGACTGAGGAGAATTATTAGATTATCTGAAAGCAACGATCAGATAAAGAGCCTACACATCATATATCAAAAAAATTATAAAGGAAAAACTATCCTCATATGCTAGATCCTGAATTAAAATTAAAATTAAAATAATTAACCTATCACCTCTTGAAAGAGATACTAAAGTGAAAATTTCCAGGAATATTATCACATTCCAGAGTGCTTAGATAAAGGAGGAAATATTGCAAAAAGGCAGAAAGAAATGATTCAAAAATCATAGAGCTATAGTCAAGATAAAATAAGATCTAATCACCTCCACAATAAAGATTTAGAGGACTTGGAAAGTACTATTCCAGAAAACAAAGGAGCTAGAATTATTACTAAGAATCAATTATCCAACAAAACTGAATTTGCATTCAAGAAAATGGAGTACTTTCAAGCATTCCTGATGAAATAAACTAGAGCTCAATAGAATATTTGACTGTCAAATATATGATTCAAGAGAAATATAAAAAGACAAACATGAAAGATAAATCCTAAGGGATTCCATGAGGTTAAATTGTTTGTATTCCTATAGGACAGTTGAGAGTAGACACAGACAGAAGACACAGGTGTTAGTTGACAATGATAGGGTGATTTTAAAGACTTAAAATTAACGTGTAAAAAAGTGGCATGCACTGAGATAATGGGCAAGGGAGTAGAATAATGAGGAAAATTATCTCACATAAAAGAGCTATGAAAGGAAAGTATTTGGCAAAGGAAAATATTTGACAAAGGGAAAGATGAGGTAGTGAACTATTGTGAGGAGGATTACTTAGTTATTATTTAGGAGACCTAACAGGAAGGGCTAGAGAATTCCAAATGGAATGGGGAAGCAGGAAGTGGGCCTCTCTCTCTGAGAAGGACTCCATGGTGGTTGGGACAAGCTGTAACTGACCCTGGGAGACCGCAGTGCTACTGGAGTTGTACCCTGATTTCCTGGGATCTTGGAGAGTGGTGAAGGCTGAAAAGGTAGAAGAACTCAATCCTGCAAGTCAACGCTGAGTAGGGAAGTGGCCTGTTATCTGGTGGACAGTGTGCAGACTTCACTCCCTACCTGGTTACTTTGGATCATCAGCTGTAGAGGAATTGGTTCCTGGCATCCTGAAAACATCTCTGGAATAGTTGTGCGACCCCAAGTTCAAGCTCTCTTCCTCAGGGCCTTAGTCAAGCTGTCAAAACCTGGCAGAAGCCAGGTTGGCTAGGGATCTTACCCCTTTTGACTCCAGTCCTGGGTTGTTAGTCATAGTTTTACCTAACCCCCTTTCCAATCCCTTCATATTATAATTAAACTGTTTCCCTGTGTGATTTAGTAATTTAATGTCCTCATTTTATGTAGGTAATAATCTGAAACCATTCCAGGCTGGGTGGGGCAGAGTGACAGTTAGTCAGGCTTAACTGCCATTTCTGTCAATGGTCACTCCCCTTATAGTTAAACTTGATTCCCTGGCTAGTAAAGTCTTACCCATTGTCCCTTCCTGTCTCCTATTCACCCCACTGAGCCCACATTTAATATTTAAGTCAACTTCCCTGGTTTTCCCCATAATAGAACAAACCTTGAACCTTGGAACTGTCATAAAATGGGAACAACATATAAACTCATTAGTTTATATTAATCTATCTCATACTATAGGGAAGAAGGATAAAAGGATAAATGAAGGGGGATTATAAAACTGGAGTGAAGCAAGAGAAACAGTGGTAAGAAACAAAATTCTTTAGAAAATAGCAGGGAAGTAGGAAGGGAGGGAGAGAAGGAGGAAGGGATGGATGAACAGAGAGAGAGAGAGAGAGAGAGAGAGAGAGAGAGAGA
>NC_058134.1:82558029-82625938 GCF_016433145.1 Gracilinanus agilis
GGGAGAGAGAGAGAGAGAGAGAGAGAGAGAGAGAGAGAGAGAGAGAGAGAGAGAGAGAGAGAGAGAGAGAGAGAGAGAGAGAGAGAGAGCACTTGTTCTTTTTAGGGCATAGTTCTTTTTCTGAGCTAGCATCACACTCTGATCATAACTAACATTGGTCTAGGGAGATTGCTTTACTGCTGGGCAGATGCTGCCAGAGTAGACTGGGCAATTTGTTCATTCTTTTAGTCTACTTTTCCACTTTAGGCTTTATGCTTGTATTAGATTCTGATCACTCTAGTTTGGGATGTTTGGCCTGAAGTTCAGTACTTTTATATCCTCCTGCTGTTTTCACAGCTCTGACTGGGAAGCTATAATTTTTCTCTGCTTCTGAAATGCTGTTGTCTGGAGGGAGGTCTATAACTGCCCTCCTGTTCTTAGCTGTACAAGTTGAATTTGTTGGTTTGTATATAGTTGACTTCCAGGAAACTGCTGCTAGACTCAGTCACTGACCAGTGACTGGACACAGTTGTGTCTCACTGGGAGGTTCTGTAGGTTAAGAGAAATTGAACTACTATTCTCCCCTTTGATCTTTATTTCCTGCTTGGTTATTTCACTGCAGACTTGTGTGCTGGGCAGATGTTTAGAGAACCAAGTGACTGCAGCATTCCTTGAATGTGAGATACATAGCTAAGTTTCTAGAAGTTTTTTTTTCTGCTTAGTACTCAGTTTTTCTCAGTTGTAACTATTCCTTTCATCCCTACATCTGTGAACAAAAAATGGGTAATGAGTGATAAAGCTACTAGGTGGCATTTTTTTCTTGTTCCCAGTTTTAGTTCACAGGTTCTCTGGTTTCTCTTTCTGCTGCAGTGGTGCCTACCCTGGTGTCCAGAGATGTAACATCTTTTGTGAAGTCACTGATAGAGACATTAAGCATCATAACATTAAAGAATATTCAACTAGAAGCTTCCTATTAAGTTAAATTTGAGCAATAAACTGTTTTAAGTGGAGATATGAAATATTGGATAGAATGGTGGACCTAGAATTAGAAAGACCCACTTTCCAAAGTTCTAATTCGGTCTCAAACACTTAACAGCTATGTGACCCTGTGCAAGCTACTTAACCATGTTTGCCTCAGTTACTCATCTGTAAAGTGAACTGGAGAAGAAATTGGCAAACCTCTCAAGTATCTTTTCCAAGAAAACCCCCAAATGACATCACAGTCAGTCATGATAGATATTAAGCAATGATTCAACTATTACCAAATTCTTCTGATTTGGTTCTTTTCATTCATATCTTTCTAATTTTCTGAAAAAAATACTTTCCTCATTTGAAAATCAGAACATTTGCCTTTCTGTAGTATGACAACACACTTCACATTTTCCATAAACATTTGACCATTGCTCAAGGTTTCTTTGTTATCATATTTGTGCGTTTTTCCCAATGCCCAAGAAACTATTTGTTCTAAACTAGGTGACTAGAACTGTTGAAGAGCAAATAAGATTATCTTAAAATGATCTTCTTAATTAGCTTAGGTATCAGCTCCACTGATATTTTCCCTATCATTTCCAAGGCAAAAATTATTTTCCATTCCAGAGGGGAAAAAATAAAATTAAGCATCATATTGATTTTTCTGTTATCACTTATCAGTTTCCTATATACCTCAAGTAAAGGTTCCATTATTCTTTATTCATTCATTCATCATAGATGAGCAGGTATTCTTCAAGACATCTAGTTTTAACCTATTGAAAGTCTTACTTTTTTTTCCTCTGTTCATTTGTTTCTAGTTGTACAGCTTTTCTTTTTTTTTATTTCTTTCCTTCATTATATGGCATTAACCAATTCTCCAAACTCAATGTTCTGGATAGGGACAAGTTTTTTTTTTCCTAGTCTACATTATATCTTTTCCTTGCCCCATTGAACCTTATTTATGCATTTACTTGCTCATCTACCAATTCATCTATCCATCTTTCTATCTCCCTATCTATCATCTACTTCTCTGTTTATTGTTGAGAAGTGTTCCTCCATTGTCTCTATCTTCCCCTCAAGGAGAGATAGTAGCTTATATTTGGGAAACAGAAGCAAATTTTCCTTGACACTACTCCACTGAGAAAAAGTAAAAAGGTATAGTAATCATTTTAGCAACTAATTATTCTCATGGAATTTACACATATAATTGTCCTTTCTACTTTATTGTTGAAAAAATTAATTAATTGCTGTTTCTACAACCAACCTTGATAGTGTATTTTACATCATTAATTTCATATTCATATCTATTTGACATTAATATTTCTGGCAATTTTTCTACCTAGATCAGAGAAAATATATGGACTCACTACTCACTACATTTCAACTAGTGTACCAAAAAGTGTTCCTAATGTTTCACAAAAAAAAAAAAACTGAATAAAAATGGGAAAGTTGGCACCATTTTTGCAAAAGACAATGATGTGATCATTATTTACTTCATTAAACAATTATTTTATGGAAAAATATGGAAATTTTCATGACATACACAAGCTCCAAATAGGATCTTCAAGATCTAACAGTGTTCTACCTCTAATACAGTCACAACTACTATTCTAAGTCCTCTAATAGTGTTTGGAAGCATTTCCCTCCTTTCTTTGTGTATTCATTAAGTGGGTAGATAATTTTTTAAAGATTCCTGTTTTATATTTTATAAACATTTTGTAAACATTCTCTAAATTCATTGATTCTGTACTTTTTTCTTGCTCTCAACATCTTGCTACATTACTTTTTGCTGACTTGTAGAGCAATGTTCCTGAAAGCAAGAATTTGGAGATACAGCTGTGATTTATGTTGTGGGCTAAATATCACAGAAAGTAAGGTCCTCTTCCAAATGACTACTAGCCTTGTACTTAGCCAGCATTTTACTACCTTATTAGCTGTAAAACTCACTTCAGAAATCTGACATTACATACTTCACTATTCCATTTAACTAGCTACCAGGCCAAGAGGAAGAAAAAGAAGTAGAAAATATGGCATCTTAGGAAATATTCAGGATATTTTTGTATTAATTTTTAAGTATGTTATTTATTGATCAAGTACATTGAGAATTCCATGAAGTTTTATTCACTACATAATGACTATTTCTTTATTTTATATTTTCAGGAGTTCAAAGGACAGAGAATAAATCATCTGAAAATGTTTGTATGAGAACATGAAATCCCTAATATATATAAAATCAAGGAAGTACACTAGATTCAAGTGATCATAGAGAATTGAATGGAAAATAGATTTATAATTCTAAAGCTCATCGATGATAATGTATGCAAAATGTCTGTTTCTGTGTTGGGTTTGGGGGGCAGTGTTGTCCATGCTTGATTCTATGTGTCCACACCAGTCTGTCAGGATAAGTTTGAGGAAATTCATGAAAAAAGAAATCTTTCTCTTTTCCCCTCTTCCCTTCCTTCCCCTTCCCTCCCTCCCTTCCTCCCTCCCCCCCCCCTCTCTCTCTCTCTCTCTCTCTCTTTCTCTCTCTCTCTCTCATTTAATCTTTCAATCCCCTTTCAAATATGGAGAGGTAACAGGGAGAGGAAGAAGAAGAGAGAAAGGAGGGAAGTTCGGGCAGTGGGGAGAGGGGAAGAAAGAGTGAGAGAGGATGTGTCCAGGGGCTTCTTCATCTACCCTTTTCCCAGGTAGACTGCTTTCTACCACAAATGAAAGCAGGGGAGTTGGGACCCAAATTTAGCCAAACTTTTCTCCTCACAGAGAGAGTACTGGATTAAAATATCCACCTCTTTCTCAAATATTGTAGTTTTCAATTTAATCTGCAGAAGAACCCCAAACATATCCAAAGGCTTGGCTCTCTTCCCACAAAAATCCAGTCACACAGACCATATATTCTAAATAAATCTATTTATCCAAACCAGAAATAAATAAAAAAAGGAGAGGACTTATACATATAGCAATATCTTAAAAAGTTACTTAAAACAAAACAAAACAAACAATAAGAAACCATAAAGGAAGCAAAGCCAAGATTATTAAAGTAGCTCACCTACCTCTTCCCAACTCAAAAACAAAAGCAATGGAAAATTAAACAAAGAAAAGTAAAGCTCCAAAATTTTCTAGGTAAAAATAGCAATGTCTAATCCTTTTTGACAAATCCAAGAAAAATTTGTTGTTTTGTTGGTTATTTTTCTAACCCAGACCAACACTGAAAACAGAGAGGTTTAATGATCTCTATAGGGTTGATAGCAGTCCTACCTCCATCTGTTTTCTGTCACTCTATGTCAAGTCTCTGATACTCTCTTCTTTGTGGGAGCTGGGGGGGGGCACATTTTTTCCCTAAAAATACTCTTCCAAAGCCAAAAAGAATTGGAAAACCTCTAGAAAAAATTATTAGTGCTTTCCAGATCATAGAGTTTAGAACCTATTTCTAGAAGGAATACTTTAGAACTCCTATCTAGTTTATATTATATATTTATTGTTTGTTTAAGCTTTAGAGAAAAGTATTGAGACTCCTCCTGAGATGGGTAAATTTCCAGGCTATTCCAGTCATTGTTGTCCTCAAGGACAGAAAGAAATAAGCATTTAAAAATACTTACTATGTTCTAGGCACAGTTTCAAGTACTTTGAAAATATCTTTTTTAATCCTTTTACAACTCTGCAAAGTAGGGCTAAAAATATTCTCATTTTATATTAAGGAAACTAAGACAGACAAAGGGTAAGTGACCTGCCCAGAGTCACAGCTAGTAAATGTCCAAGGTCTAATTTTCATTCAGATATTTCCTGACTCTAGTCCCACCGTTGTATTTATTGGTCCTCTGTTACTGGGATGGCAGTGAAAGCTGAGAAAGGTTGGAATTGGAATTTGGTTATTCTCTCCAAAACTGTAGAAACCTGAAAATCTTCTGACAAAAGCCCCTTGCCCCTCAAATCTCCTTTCTTCCTTGCCTTTGGGAGAAGATTTACATTAGTGAGATGTTTCACAAACCATAAAAGTGACAAATATATTGGAATTAATATGCTGTTTTACTTGTGTTGTCTGCTAAAAATCAGAAATAGCAGTAGCAGCCACAGGGGCAGAAAATTTGAATTTTTCACCTCAAGGGTGAAGTTTAGTTCTCTTGTCATTCTTGAGGTTAGGGAGACATAAAGACTTTTGCTCCTTATCATATAACTACTGTTACCATTGAGAAAGAGGAAGTTGAAGAAGAAGCAGGAGGAGGAAGAGAATCATGAGGAAGAAGTGCAATAACAAGAATAAGAAGAAAAATATAAATATTTAATCCTAATACTTTTATCTGAGATTTTCAGGAGTAGGAAAAATGAGTAAGAGAGATATTAGCTAGTGGAAGAAACTATTTCAGGAGTTGTGTCTTCAAAATTTGTGAAATTATGTCATTTTTCAAGCAAGGAAAATACACATACATTGTTATTGTTCAGTCATTTCAGTAGTGTCCGACACTTTGTGACTCAATTTGGGATTTTCTTGGCGAAGATATTGAAGCCTTTTGCCATTTCTCCTTCAGTTCATTTTATTGATGAGGGAGCTAAGGCAAATAATGTTTTTCCCAGGATCACACAGTTAGTGTCTGAGGCTTGATTTGAACTTAGGTCTTCCTCACTTTAGGCTTAATGCTTTATCCATTGGATTATCCAGATACTTCTACATATACATATATTTGTATAAATGTGTTTTGATTGATAGATAGATAGATGGATAGATTGGTAGATGGATGGGTGGATAGATATCCCCTTTTTAGCATATCTGCAAAATGTCTTTATGTATATAGTAGGCTTTTTCCCCCTTTTTGCACACAATTTTATAAGAACAACAAATGGAATTTAAATTAAGAGCCTTTCCCACCCTCATCTCCCTATTCACACCAGCAAGTCAAAAATAAACTTTGGAATTGAAGACCTCCATCTCCTGGTCTCCATTTCCAAGGTTCTTAACAGCTCTGCAGTATATTCCTTTATATATTCAAAACTAGGCTATCAAAATATAATGACAATTTAAACTACAACCATTATTTATATTAGTGGTGCTGGGGAAGGAAAAAAATGAAGTGGCAAATTAATCTTTGTGCAGCAAAGAACTCCTTAAAATAGGTTTTCAGTATGCATAGTAATGAACTATTGCTATCTCTACAGAACAGACATCTTGAAATAACTATGTCCGAAGTTGTTTAAAATCCTTTCCCGAGAATTTCCGTTTCTGTAATGCAAGGAAGACTGATTCCGCTCTTATAACACTGAACAACACTAGCCTCATTTTTTTTATCCTTTGCCTAATATAGGGAACTCATGAATCAGCTATGACTTTTACATGCCTTCCCTTTGACCTTCCTACTGATAATCATAATAATGTTCAGCTGCTGAGAATCAATCAGTTTTCATAAAGGCAGCAGCCTTCAGATTAATCTCATATTATTAATTCTGCAAGTTAAAGAGACACGTGAGACAGACAAGATGGCTTTCTCTGCTATTTGCTCCCCTAAAAAAATATTTCCTGTGGATAATAAACAAACAAATTTCCAATTTGGTGAAGCTGTAAATTTGCAGCCTTCACAAAAATTAATTTAAATGGATGTGACTGTGAGGTTGGGATTGTAAAGATTAGGGGAGGCTCCTGTAGATATAATTGCCTGCTCAGTTCATCTGCCTCTCTGTCACTCAAGAGTGCCACAGCTGCATTAACAGCTCTAATCATAATCTAATTCTCAGATCAAATTCCCATCTTCAATATATCCTTTAATAAGGCCTCCATTCTCCATCTTTTAGCCTTAATTATTGCTTCCCGTCTCCCCTGACAACCAAATTAAAAGGTACATGCTGAAGCTCTATAATAATAATAATGATATTAAAAAAAAAGCACAGATACAAACCACTTTGCCGCAAATCCACACTAACCTTGTCAAGGTTGGATGTCTTCTGATAACTAGATTTTCCATGGATAGCATGAACACTGAAAGATAAGAAATACAATTTTATAATCATGTATTGATTTTTTTTGCCTTACTCTCCCCTGACCCTTACTAATATGGACAATTACCTGGTTGGGTGTTAGATTCTTGCAATTGGAAGAGGCAATTTTATTGAAAGGTTGCCAGAAATTAATGGCTTTAACTTTCTGGGAATGGTGGTCCATTTCTGTCAGCAGTGAAAGTCAATTGTTGACAGATGACTTCAGGAAAGTCAACCTACAGCGGGGAAGTTAATAAGTTGCATCTCAGGAAATTTCTTGGCGCCCCTTTCCATCACAAACATATTTCAATCCATCATCAAATTGTATATTTAGGGCTAAAAAGGAACCTTGATGATGATCTAGCCCTTCCTTTAAAATAGTAGGAACCTGAGGGCCAAGGAGGTAGTGACTTACCTAGGGTCACAGAGGAGCAAAAAAATGGAATTTGAACAGATACTCCAAACCAAGTGCCCATTTTTCTATACCATTTCCTCTTTACTTCATCACTTTCTCCTAATAACCCTTCTCCTCTGCCTGTGCTAGAAAACTGCTAATAGTACCTATAAGTATTAGTCCCACTGATGGTAATCAAAGAAAAATGAATTATTTCCCTGGGTTACGGAGAACAAAATATAATGTAGTGAGAAATCAATATCTTGAAGAATTCAATCCAAACTCTACTTCCACTATAGATCAAGACATAAATATTAAGCACCTACTATATCAAATCAGCAAGCATTTTTTTGTCATCAATACATCAGAAATTGTGGTAAATACTGGAGATATATAGAAAGGCAAAAGAGAGCCCCTGCCTAAAAGGAGCTCCCAATCTAATGAGAAAAGGCAATACATAAAGGACTACATAGAAACAAGATAGAAATAGGAGGGAGAGAGAGAAAGAAAGAATGCTTATATATTATATATAATAAGATATAGATAATCTCACATCAGAGACACCTTAAAAAGGACAGGAAAAACCTACTGGTACAAAGAGGGCCTTTAGTAATGACTTGAAATAAACCAGAGATCCTAGGAAAGGAGGTAAGGAGGGAGAGAGACAGGTTTGGGGAACAAACTATGAAAATTCCTGAAGTTGGAGGATGGATTGTTTGAGAGTAAGAGAAAAGAGCATATTATTATTGGATTGTGGAACAAATGAAGGAGAATAAGGTATAAAATTACTATAAAAGTAAGAAAATAACCAGGCTGTGAAGAGGTTTAAAAATCAAGCAAAGGATTTACCATTTGATTCTGAAGGTAAGAGGGAGTCACTAGATCTTATGTCTCCTGCACTTTAGGAAGATCACTTTTACTTTGAGGGCCCAGTGTTGAGTGAATGAGGGCCTGAATGAGGCTGGTATCAATAGAAGTGGGGGGCATATAAAAGAGACATAGCAAAAGTAAAATCAACAAGACTTGAAAGCAGGTTACACAAAATGGGAGGGAGGTTGGGAGAGATGAGAGACTAAGAATAATATCTAATTGCTTTTGTAGTTGACTGAATGTGAAGACAGTCGTGCCATTAATACAATGAGGAATTCGGGAAATTCAGAGATATTTTCTGAGAAAATAATGAATTCAGTTTTGGACATGTTAATTTTAAGATGTACAGGGGATATCCAGTTTGAGATGTCAAATAAGTTGTTGAAGATTTGAGAGTGAAAGTCAGTCAAAAGAGAATCTAAAGATGAATAAATTGGAGAATCATTTGCATGGAGAAGATGATAACTATAGTTGGAGAAAAATAGAGGGCTCTGGAAAGAGCTTTGTCAGACATCATAGTTACCTGGTACAATCTGGATGAGGAATACTCAAAGGAGTCTGAGAAAGAGCTGTCATAAAAGTAGGAGAAGAGTCAGAGGAAAGGAATGACAAAGAAAAATGAAGAATTGTGTCAAAAGTGTGCAGAAAAGTCAAACAGGTCAAGGATGAAAAAAACTCATTTGATCTAGCAAATATGATATCATTGTTAACTTTTGAGAAGTTAACAATGGATTTCCTTTTAATGACTTGGTTGGAAGCCAGATTTAAAAGAATTAAAAAGCTAGCAAGAGGGAGATCATAATTGCAGAGAAAATTCTTTTTTTTTAATCCCTTTGTCTTAGAATCAATACTATGCATTGGTTCTAAGACAGAAGAGCAGTAAGGGCTAGGGAATGGGGATTAAATCATTTGTCTAGGGTCACAAAACTAGGAAGTATCTGAGGCCAGATTTGAACCTAGGACCTCCCATCTCCAGACCTAACTCTCAATCCACTGAGCTACCCAGCTGCCCATAGCATTCTTAAGGGGCTTAGTGGTGAAATGGGGGAAGAGATAGGAAATGATAGCAGGGATCAAAAAAATCAAAGGATATTTTGGTGATGACCATATTTGTAGATATTTATAAAGCTACCCTCTATTAGACACTATGCTAAGTTTTAATGATACAAAGACAAAAAATGACCTTGAGTTTTTAATAAACTCTCTAGGCCTCAGTTTTCCCCTTTAGGAAATAGGATTGATGATATAAGTATACCCTATTGATTCAGAGGGATACAAGCTATTGTTATAAGTATTTTAGCATAAGGAATTCTTATTTTTAGAAATTCCATCTGCCTGTGTAAGTTGGTACTTTTTGCAACCTAACAGTCTTAGAGACTTGCTAAGAGTAATGAGAGGTTAACTTGCCCAGTGTCACTCAGCTAAAATATGTAAGAAGAAGGACTTCAAAAAACCCAGTCATCCTGACTTCAGTTTCTCCTTTCTCTGCCTCTCAGCCTCTATTCAAAGAGATATGGTAAAATCCTACAGTGTTAAGAGTACAAATCATGTGGAGCTACTAGGAAGACATATCCATATTCCATCTGTCTTTTTACTAATGTGAAGAAAAAAGGAAAAAAAACAGAAGCTATTATTGATAAATGGATTCAAATATTTTAAGATGTAAAAGATACTGGTTATATAGTTTGTAAGCCTTCACATTCCCACATTGTCACAGATTTTAAGCCCTTTTGAAAGAATTTTCTGCTTTTCATTTACATGTTTGACAGGGCAGTCTCAAGAAAAGTTAGTCCACCAAAAAGGAATTGCCTCTAGCCACTCAGTAAGGGGCATCAACACTCAGCAAGAAGAATGCAGGTAAGCAAAATTAAGGGGGATTATATTTGCCCCCTAGATAAGACCTAAAAACCAACTGGCAATGTCACTTATTGTCCAGATGCAAGCAAGTGCTGATTCTGCACTGGCAAGGGTGATTTCAGTATTCCATGGGATGGAGCAGACTGATTGGGGATAAGCAACAACAAAGGCAGCTGAGCGAGTTGAACGTGACTGCAGAACTCAAGGGCGATTGAAGTGAACTGGCCAGGCAGTGTTTTCACAGATAAGGCAGGCCTTCAAGAACACCAAACATCTAAACCTAGGAGCCTTTAATTACTCACATACCAGTATTGATTGGGATAACAACTATGTGAAAACTAAAGCTGGGAATCAGTTTGTAAAAGAAGGGCAGGATTGTTTTCTTAAGCAGTTATTGAATTATCTGCATAGTCCCAGGCGATTCTGGCTACAATCCGAGGAAATGGGAAGAACCTTAGGGGAACCAGCAAAAAAAATAAGGGGAGAAGAGAAGAGAATAAGAAACAGTAGATATGGGGAGAGGGGGGAGACACACCCACAAACACACACACACAGAGAGAGAGAGAGAGAGAGAGACAGAGAGAGAGAGAGAGAGAGAGAGAGAGAGAGAGAAATGTCAAAAAGATTAGAATTTAAATAAATACACATGGGATGATGTTGATTATGAAAACCCTTTAATGGTAATTGATATTTTAAAACATCACTGTAATGACTTAAAGCACTCAAGGCCATGAAAAATCCAGATATGAAAAAGATAGCCCTAACTAAAATATATGTGTGCATATCTGTATATGAGTCTGTATATATAAACATATATGTTTATACACATATCTATAATTTTTATCTGCCTATCTAAAGAAAGAGAAAGAGAGACAGAGAGACAGACACAGAGACAGAGACAGAGACAGTTTTGTTTGTATCATATAGATTAGAAAAAAGCAGGCATCTTATGGATTAATAGGCTGACAATAGTGCTATTGCAAGACAGTTAAGGAGACTATGTCATAACTGGAGAGATCTTCAATTACCTCATTTCTATAAAGAAGGAGGGGGCTTAAGTGATGTATCTCTATCAACCTTCTGACATTTGAATCCCAAGATTCTAAGCAAGGAATAAACCCTATAGTTTTCTTTAAAATGATTAACTATCTCCTCCTCAAATCAATTATAATTTGAGGTATAGATAAAGTCCTATTTATAGAAGAAGGAAGGCACTTAAGGGGTATGAATTGAGGAGGGCTAATGAAAGCTCTACTTCCCACCCTCATATCTTAGCAATAGTCCTCCATGGGTCATGAAATGTCAACCAGAATTCATTATAATTAAGTCTGCCCTAATTATCTTCCTGGGTTAGTATTAGAATCAAAGGAAATACTGTTCACGAAAAGGTCTTGAAAAGTTTTTGAGTCTTTGAAAAATTAAAAATGAGGACTTTATTATTGATGACATATTATCCAATGCAAATATATTACATAGAAAGAAAAACATATTAATCTCTTATCTATTAAAACATTAACATGAATTAATTAGTTTTTCAGATTTGTCAAACATACGCCTAGGAAAACCAAAAGGGAATGGGATAAGGTATTTTGGAGGGAAGAAGAGTGTTAGAAAAAAATGAGGACACAGAGCTCTGATCTAATAGAGTATTATAAAAGGGAAACTGAGACACAAATGGTAGGGAAATCTTTAAAAGGAACATAAGGATATGAAAGAAAAAGTTTGTTTTCTTCATCATTTTGACTAGAATATGTCATGCTGTTCTGATACAAAAGATGTCAAACTGATAGATTCTGTTTGTCCTAAAATATATCTCACTATATCTGAGGTTATAGATACATTTACTATAATAATCACTATAATAAGAACATTGTTATATACCATAATTATCTAAGTTTTTCAAAGAATAATAATCATAAACATGATGTATTATAGATAATATTATCACTATCCTTTTTTTAATAGATGAGGAACCAGAGACACTGAAGAACTGGCAGATCTGTCTATGTTCACAAAGCTGATGAGCAACTGAAGAAAAAATTTGAACCAATATTTTGCTAGTTTCTTAATGCTGGCTTTTTACTCCATTTGCTGTTTCAAAAAGGATTCTCTATTTAAATAATAATAGGATCTAATATGTATCAATAATTTCATAAGATAGAAAGAATTTTATATTCTCTCTTTGACTTTGGTTTCATCAATAAGGTTAAATATATATAAGATTTTTTTAAACTCTTACCTTCCATCTTAGAGTCCCTACTGTGTATTGGCTCCAAGGCAGATGAGTGGTAAGGGTAGGCAATGTGGGTCAAGTGACTTGCCCAGGGTCACACAGCTGGGAAGTGTCTGAGGTCATATATAAGATTTAATTCATTCTGTGTTTTATTAACAAAAACAGAAACAAATTTCTTTATCTACCCTCTATTCTCAAACAGTATGTGAGGTATAAAACTAGGCAGTGTATATTCAACCAAAATGTTTACCAATGTGATATGTATTGATCAAAGTGGATCAACAGGGGCCTTAAGTTGGTAACAAGGCTAGCAGGAGGATAGTGCTGGTTGTTAGGATGGAGTGAGCAACCTCAGTTGTGCTTGTAACTTATTTATTGAAGTACAAGGATCCAAACCCTGGGAACTGAGTGCCCAGTGAAAACTCTGCTTGTCACTAAGCTCCTTTAAGATGTCAGGAAGCCAGGCCCTCCCTGCTGGTAATAGGCTCCTATTGGTTAATGACAGGCTGACAGGAAGTGGATGTAGAACTTCCTGCCCCTCAGCAATGGAGCTTGTTCCAGCCCTAACTGCACAGGATCCCTGCCTGTTGCCTGTTCTCCTAGCCTTTGATGATAGGGAAATAACCACAAGATTCCCTGGTTAAGGCTATGGGGTTTATTGGTAAGTGGGGAAGGAACAAGGCAGTGGTAAGAGGGCTTGGAAATACTAAGATCTGTTGTTAAGGAGTATCTGGCTAAAGCTGGTAGAGGTCATTGGAAAGTCTAGGCTCACTGAGGGAAGTCAGCCCTTGGCCAGAGTGAAGGGGTCTCTGGCTAGGAAATTGAGTTGATCTATTGGCTAATCATGTAGATGATGATAAATAATAATATTGTGTTGTTCTAGAAGATTGAGTCCTGAAGTCCTAGTTACCCATGTTCTCACACCCACCACCCTCTTCCAATCCCACCACCCTTTACTTCCACCACCTGGGGCCAGGGGAAGTAGTAGATGAGTGGTCAGGACTAAGTCAGTTCAGGGAAGAACCCAGCCCTGGATTTCCAGGGCTTTTTATACTCTCAGCTCAACTGCCAGTTGGTATCTGCCCAGTGACTCATGACCCCTTCAACATTCTATCTAGGGCAACTGATAGGTTTGCCCTTAGCCAACATGGCAATGCTAGAATCCTATATTACAGATGGAGTACATTTAGTCCATAGTACAAAGTGAAGAGGGATCATGAGTAATGGGTGAAGTCCTCTAGAGGTTCCCATCTATAGATAGCACTGTCATAGTTGTAGCAAAACCTATAAAGTGGCAGAGAAATCTATAACTACTAAAAATAATTTGGCCTAATTTAGGGAAGACCAAATGAATAAAGAATGTTCTACAACATCTGGGTAATTTCCCTTAATTATTTCTTGGAATATTCTGTCTAGACTCTGCTTTTGAATATAACTTTCTAGTAGTCCAACAATTCTTATATTGGCTCTCCTTGACCTATTTTCAGAGTCAATTCTTTTTGTAATAAGATTTAAAAAAATATTCTCTTCCCTTATTTCATTCCTTTGATTTTGCTTTATTATTTCTTCTTGTCTTAGGAACTCATTAGCTTCCCATTGTTGATTTCTAATTCTTAATGAAGAATTTACTTCCATGAGATTTTGGATCTGTTCTTCCATTTGGATGATCTCTCTTTAATGATTTTCTTGAATTGCTCTTAACTTCAAGTTTTCCTCAATCTCTCGAATTTGGCTTCTGAAATATTTTTAAAATCTTTTGGGACAATAGACCACTTGAAATTTTTTCTTTACTGTTTTGAAAGTAGTATTTTAATTTCAATATCCTCTCTCAATTTGAACCTAAGTCTTCCCTTTCCCTGTAATAGCTATCTAGCACTGTATTCTTCTCTTTGGCTTAATCATTTTTTTCCAATTTTAAAAAGCCAAACTAATAGCTGTAAATGTTAGCTTTATGTTTGAGTTGGGTTCTGTTCCCAGATTGAAGGATGTAAAGCCTTAAGTTTCAGAATTTTATATATTTATCTTTGGGGGCACTACTTAGTTATTCCAATTTCTGTAATTGAGGACCAGGTTTAGTCCCTGCTCCCCTCCTTCCAAACTCTAATCTGTGATTGACAACAGGTGCTCAACTAGAGTACCCTCCCCAAGTAGTTTTTCCATTATAAGCGGAGAGCTTACCTTCACCCCAGGATGACAGCCAGAGACTCAAAAGAGGAATTTTAAGAAGCTCTATCATGTGTTGTATGATAAGAGGCAATGCATTGTAATTGATTGTTCATTAATCTTAGAATTAAGGCTTATGAGCCAAAACCTGGTTCAAGGTCCTACTCTGACACATGCTAGCTGTATAACACAAAGCTTGTCATTCACCCTCTCAACACCCTGGGAAATTCTATAAAAATGTATGATGCATAGTATTTCTTAATTAGAAGTTACCACTGAAATAAAGCATACACCAACAAATACCAATTTAAAATTGTTAGCTTATTTAAAAAAGTGATATATTATATCATAATATGATTCTCTCCTATTAATAAATGTCCAATTCTTTGTGAAGCAGCATGATATGAACAATAGAGAGATGATTTTAGAGTAAGAAGACTAGAATGAAGTATAAATGTGTTTCCTAACATCTGAGGGGTCCTAGATAAATCTGAGCTATAAATTACAATTTACCCAATTCCATCTGAGTATAAGGTGTTTTCCACATCTAAAGGCCTCATCTAAAAATTTTAACGTACAACTTTAAAATGTTATTTTTTTTAATTTTTAATTTATTTTTAGATAATTTCTTCATGGTTACATGGTTCATTTTCTTACTCTTCCCTCCTCCCACCTCCCTCAACCCCACCCCCACCCTCTGTGCATAGCCGACCACATTTCCACTGGTTTTTACATGTTTCATTGATCAAGACCCATTTCCATATTATTGATAGTTGCACTGGAGTGGTGGTTTAGAGTGGACATCCCAAATCATGTGTTCAAACAGTTGTTTTTCTTCTTTGTTTCCACACCTGTAGTTCTTCCTCTGAACATGGATAACGTTCTTTTCCATAAGTCCCTCAGAATTGTCCTGGGTCATTGCATTTCTGTTAGTACAGAAGTCCATTATATTCTATTTTACTACTGTGTATCAGTTTCTGTGTACAATGTTCTCATGGTTCTGCTCCTTTCACTCTGCATCAATTCCTGGAGGTTGTTCCAGTTCACATAGAATCCCTCCAGTTTATTATTTCTTTGAGCACAGTAGTATTCCATCACCAGTACATAACACAATTTCTTCAGCCATTCCCCAATTGAAAGGCATACTCCTATTTTCCAGTTTTTTGCCACCACAAAGAGTGCAGCTATAAGTATTTTTGTACAACTTTTTCCCCTATGATATCTTTGGATTACAAACCCAGGAATGAGATGGCTAGAACAAAAGTCAGGCAAACTTTTATCTCTCCTTGGACATAGTTCCGAATTGCCATCCACAATGGTTGGATCAGTTGACAACTTCACCAGCAATGCATTAATGTCCCAATTTTGCCACGTCTCCTCCAACATTCATTACTCTCCCCTGCTGACATTATAACCAATCTGCTAGGTGTGAGGTGATACCTCAGAGTTGTTTTGATTTACATTTCTCTAATTATTAGAGATTTAGAACACTGTCTCATGTATTTATTGATACTTTCGATTTCTTTATCTGAAAATTCATGTCCCTTGCCCATTTATCAATTGGGGAATGGTTTGATTTTTTAGAAATTGATTCAGCTCCTTGTATATTTGAGTAATTAGACCTTTGTCAGAATTTTTTGTTATGAAGATTTTTCCCAGTTTGTTGTTTCCTTTCTAAATTTAGTTGCATTGTTTTTGTTTGTACAAAAAATTTAATTTAATGTAATAAAATAATTTATTTTATATTTTGTAATTTCCTTTCCCATAGATCTGACAAGTATACTATTCTGTGTTCACCTAATTTACGTATAATTTCCTTCTTTATATTCAAGTCATTCACCCATTCTGAATTTATCTTGGTGTAGGGTGTGAGTTACTGATCTAAACCTAATCTCTCCAATATTATTTTCCAATTATCCCAGCAGTTTTTGTCACATAGTTGGTTTTTGTCCCCAAAGTTGGGCTCTTTGGGTTTATCATAGACTGTTCTGCTGACATCACTTGCCCTGAGTCCATTCTACTGATCCTCCCTTTTTTCTCTTAGCCAGTACCATATTGATTTGATGACTACTGATTTATAGTACACTTTAATATCTGGTACTACTAGGCCACCTCCCTTCACATCAAATGAACTTTGTTATTTTTTTTCTAATTCAGTAAAAATGTTTATTGGCAATTTGATAGGTATGGCACTAAAGAAGTAAATTAATTTGGGTAGAATGGTCATTTTTATTATGTTAGCTTGTCCTACCCATGAGCAATCAATGTCTTCTTAATTGTTTACATCTAGTTTTAATTGTTTGGAAAGGGTTTTATAGTTGTGTTCGTATAATTTCTGTATTTGTTTTGGTAGATAGATTCCTTGGTATTTTATATTGTCTAGAGTGATTTTTAAATGATATTTCTCTTTCTAACTCTTGCTGCTGAGTTGTGTTGGAAATATATATATATAAATGTTGATGATTTATATGCATTTATTTTGTATCCTGCAACTTTGCTGAAGTTCTTGATTATTTCCAGTAGATTTTTAGTTGATTCTTTAGGATTTTTTAAGTAGGCCATCATATCATCTGCAAAGATGTCTCCTCATTGCCTATATTAATACCTTCAATTTATTTTTCTTCTCTAATTGCTACTGAGAGTGTTTCTAGTACAAAGTTAAATAATAGAGGTGATAACGGATATCCTTGTTTCACACCTGATCTTATTGGGAAGGCTTCTAATTTATCCCCATTGCATATGGTGCTTGTTGATTGCTTATTATTTTTAGGAAACGTCCTTCTATTCCTATACTTTCTATTGTTTTCAATAGGAATGGGTGTTGTATTTTGTCAAAGGCTTTTTCAGCATCTATTGAGATAATCATGTGATTTTTGTTGGTTAGACTATTGATATGGTTAATTATGTGGATGGTTTTCCTAATGTTGAACCATCCTTGCATTCCTGGCATAAATCCCACCTGATTATAATGAATAACCCTTGTAATCACTTGCTGGAGTCTTTTTGTTAGTATTCTGTTTAAGGTTTTTGCATCTATATTCATTAGGGAGATTGATCTGTAGTTTTCTTTCTCTGTTTTTGGTCTGCCTGTCTTTGGAATCAAGACCATATTAGTGTCATAAATGGAATTTGGTAGAACTCCTTCCTTGCTTATTATGTCAAATGATTTGTATAGTATTGGGATAGGTTGTTCTTTGAATGTTTGATAGAATTCACTTGTGAATCCATCAGTCTCTGACAGTTTTTTCTTTTTCTTTTTTTTTTTAATTCCAATAAGTACAATATTCATTAAACATTTCTTCAGTTGTTTGTTACATATTGTACAACAAATTACAATATCTGCAGCCACAAATTATATGCAGAGTATGAAGGAACTAGTAATCAGATAGTGTAATCTTTCCACTTATAACTCTACAAGAAAGAACTAGCAAATCAGATCTTACATATAACATCTCACTAAACTTTATCCATGGAAAGTGACAGACACTGTTGTGCTGTTTGATACAAAATGGCTGAACTTTATCTTCAGAAGACTAAACCCGACATCTAAACATGCCAATATAAACATCAAAACAAAATATATTCTAACCAACCACGGGAAACAGTCTGGTATCATGAAAGCAACAAGGATTACACACATTATTTTATAAACCAGCACACAAAGGTTTAAAAGAGTTCTGAAAATGAAGTTAGCTGTCTTGAGTCAAGGGAATAAAAAAAAAAGTCAGTATTGATCATTTACAATCTCTGACCTTTGTGGAGACGGTAAGAATCTGTTGTAGTGCAGTTACATACAGTACAATTCAGGCAATTTTGTTTTGTTTTGTGTGTGTGTGTTTTGTGTTTTGTGTGTTTTTTTTGTTTTTTTTTTGTTTTTTCACTTGGGTTCAGATTGCAAATTCATTGTGAGAAAAGAAGGGAGGCAGATTTTAGCAGCAACCTCCACTAGACTGCTTGACTGGAGTGCTCTGAATTTTAACATTGGATTTCTCTGCACCCCCAGCTGTTGCTCCAGGACCCATTTGCTTTTTAATCTCAGCCGCCATTGTCATGAAAGACTGTTCTACGTTTGTTGCATTCTTTGCACTGGTTTCCAAAAATGGAATTCCAAGAGAACCTGCAAATTCCTTTGCTGTTTTGTAGTCTACTACTTTCTTTGTGGTCAGATCACATTTGTTCCCTACCAATAACTTGTTGACATTTTCACTGGCATAAAGATCTATTTCCTGCAGACACTGTTTTACATTATTGAAGGATTCCTGGTCTGCCTTATCATACACTACTATGATGCTATGGGCTCTTCTGTAATAACTGGAAGTGATTGTTCGAAATTTCTCTTGGCCTGCTGTGTCCCATTTTTGAAGTTTAATTGTTTTCCCATCTAACTCTATGGTTCTTATTTTAAAATCCACACCAATTGTGCTGATGTAGCTTTCTGTATATGTATCATCTGCAAACCTAAGAAGAAGGCAAGATTTTCCAACTCCGGAATCCCCAATCAGCAGTAACTTGAATAAATAATCATATTCGGGATTCATGCTGGACATGTCACTGCAGCTGCCTCCGCCTCCACCACCTCCGCCCTTGGTACTGCTGCTACTATCGCTGCTGCCGCCTTGATTCTCAGAGCCCAGAACCGAAGGAAAGGAATGAGAAAGTCCATTCTGGGAGAGCAAATGTCTTCCCCCCTCCACACCCAGTGAACACAATCAGCTGCCACTGCCACTGCCACTACTGCTACCGCTCTGACAATTTTTTCTTAGGGAGTGCTTTGATGGTTTGTTCTATTTCTTTTTCTGATATTGGATTATTTAAGTATTCTATATCCTCTGCTGTTAATCTAGGCAATTTATATTTTTGTAAATATTCATCCATATCACCTAGCTTGCTATATTTACTGTGATATAATTGGGCAAAATATTTTTTAATGATTGCCTTAATTTCCTCTTCATTAGAGGTGAGGTCTCCCTTTTCATCTTTGATACTGTTAATTTGGTTTTCTTCTTTTCTTTTTTTATTAGGTTTACTAGTACTTTGACTACTTTATCTGTTTTTTTTAAATACCAACTTCTAGTCTTATTCATTAATTCAATAGTTCTTTTACTTTCAATTTTATTAATTTCTCCTTTGATTTTTAGTATTTCTAATTAAGTTTTCATCTGGTGATTTTTAATTTGTTCACTTTCTAGTTTTTTTAATTTCCCTGCTCAATTCATTGACCTCTGCCCTCCTCAATTTGTTAATATATGCACTCAATTATATAAATTTCCCCTTTACTACTGCTTTGGCTTCATCCCATAGGTTTTCATAATTTTTGTAATTAATTGTCATTCTCTTCAGGGAAATTATCAATTGTGCCTATTTGTTCTTTTACTAACTTATTTTGGAGAATCATATTATTTAATTTCCATTTAGTTTTTGGTTTGACTCTCCATGTACCCTTGCTAATAACTATTTTTATTGCATTATGATCTGATAAGGCTGCATTTATTATTTATGTTTTTTACATTTGTTTTCTATGTTTCTATGAGCTACTACATGGTCAATCATTATGAATGTTCCATGTGATGCTGAAAAGACAGTGTATTCTTTTTGTCCCTATTTATTGTTCTCCACATATCTATTAACTCTAATTTTTCAAGAATTTCATTCACCTCTCTTAAATCTTTCTTATTTTTTGGTTTGATTTATCTAGATCTGATAAGGGAAGGTTCAGGTCTCCTTCTAGGATAGTCTTACTATCTTTTTCCTCCATGACCTCTACCAGTTTCTCATTTAGAAATTTAGATGCTTTGCCATTTGGTGCATACATTTTGAGTATTGCTATTTCTTCATTGTTTATATTGCCTTTTAACAGGATGTAATACCTTCTATCTTTCTCTCTCTCTCTCTCTCTTTTTTTTTGGTTTTTAAACCCTTAACTTCTGCTGTGTATTGACTTATAGGTGGAAGATTGGTAAGGGTAGGCAATGGGGGTCAAGTGACTTGCCCAGGGTCACACAGCTGGAAAGTGTCTGAGGCCGGATTTGAACCTAGGGCCTCTGGTCTCTAGGCCTGGCTCTCAATCCACTGAGCTACCCAGCTGCCCCCCTTCTCTATCTCTTTTAACCAGATCTATTTTTACTTTGGTTTTGTCAGATATCATGATTACAACTCCTGCCTTATTTTTCTCAGTTGAAGCCCAATAGATTTTGCTCTAGCCTTTTATTTTTAATCTATGTATATCTACCTACCTCATTGTGTATCTTTTAGACAACATATGTTGGGATTTTGGTTTCTAATCCACTTTTCTATTTGCTTCCATTTTATGGTAGAGTTCATTCCATTGACATTCAGAGTTCTAATTATCCGCTGTGGATCTGATTGTTCTTCTCTCATTAGGTTAATTTTAATGCAATTGAGAAATAAGTATTTCCTTTCTCCCACGTCTTTACCTTACCATTGTATTTGTATTTGCCCGTTTGCCCCATGTACTTCTTTATGGAATATAAATTTATTACATTTTGTCTGTTTTCCCCATTTCTCTTAATATTATCATCTTTTTTAACCTCTAATTATATATATATGTATATGCATACATATATATTTCATCCTATATAGTTTGTCATTTTTCCCTCTAAGTATAGTTCTTCTAGCTACCCTGTTGATAATAACAATTTTTAAGAGTTACCAATATCATTTTTTTCTTATAGGGATACAAATCAATTGAACTAATTGGGTTACTTAAAGAAAAGTTTTTGTTTTTTGTTCCCCCTTCTCTTAATTCCCTTATTGTGATTCTCTTGAGTTTTGTGTTTGGGCAGTAAATTCTCTGTTTAAGTCCCATTTTTTCTTTATGAATGCTTGGAAGTCTTCAATTTTGCTAAATGATCATACTTTCCCCTGTCAGAATGTAGTCAGTTTTGCTAGATAGTTGATTCTTGGTTGTGGACCCAATTCCCTTGCTTTCTGGCTTATTGCATTCCATTCCTTCCAGTTGTTCAAAGTAGATGCAGCCAGATCCTGTGTTATCCTAACTGTGGTTCCCTGGTATCTGAATGATTTCTTAGTAGCTTGTAATTTTTCATCCTTGGTCTGATAGTTTTTGAATTTGACTATAATATTCCTGGGAGTTGTCAGATGTGGATTAAATGTAGGAGGTTGTTCTGTAGATTCCTTAATTTCACTTTTCCATCTTCTTTGAGAATGTCAGGGCAGTTTTCTTGGATAATTTCCTTTAGGATGATGTCCACGCTTTTTCTTTTGTCACAATGTTCCTGTAGACCAGTGGTTCCCAAACTTTTTTGGCCTCCTGCCCCCTTTACAGAAAAAAAATATTACTTAGACCCCTGGAAATTATTTTTTATTTCAATAACAATTAATAGGGAACATAAATGCACCTCTGACCATCACCATCCTCCTGGATCACTGCAGCACCCACCAGGGGGTGGTAGCACCCACTTTGGGAATCACTGCTGTAGACCAATGATTCTTAAATTTTCTCTCTGAGATCTGTTTTCCAGATCTGAAGTACAGCCAATGAGGTGTTTCATATTTTCCTCAAAATTTTCATTCTTTTGATTTTGTTTCATATATTCTTGCTGCCGTATGAAGCCATTTGCTTCTAGTTATTGAATTCTAATTTTAAAGACTGAATTTCATCCCTAGCTTTTTGGTCATCCTTCTCCTTTTAGTCTGATTTTCTTTGTAGGTCATCTTTCACCTTCTTTGATTCATTTTCAAGCTGGTCAGTTTTTTGCTTTTAAGATATTATTTTCTTGTTTTCATGTATTTCCTTTTTCCAATTGTCTTCAGCCTTTCTTGATTGTTTTTTTTTAGTTCTTGAATTAATTGAATTTTAAGCTCTTGAGTTAATTGTATTTTGAGATCTTCCAAAGTCTGTGTCCATTCGCAAGAGTTTCTATAGTTTTGTTTGGAATTCCTTGGTGTTCTATGTCATTTGCTCTTTGTTCACTACCTGGAAAGAAGCTATCAATTGTAATTTATTTTTTCTTTTTCTGTTGTTTGCTCATATATTTTTCCTTCTTACCCTCCTGTGCCATCTCTGCTAGCTGATTAGGTTAAGCAAATGGTTTTAATGAGCTTTGATGCAAGATCTTCCCCCAGCTGGCAAAAGTACTTTGTAGTTACTTTCTCTTCAGTCTATGGGGGAGGGGTGTTGGAGTTTCCCTGCCCTCTGAAGACTTCTTATCTGCCCAATTGATGGGATTAAGCCAGGACAAGGTTGATCTGTCTGACTTGATGTGCCCTGAAGCAAAAACGTTGAGAGAAAGGGCAGGGGCTGAGGAAAGATGGAATGTTTTTACTGTGTTTCTCTGACTTTCTCCTCTTGCCACCTCCCTGCTATTTGTTTTTAGCTCCCTAAGTCCAGTGCCAGCAAGGCCCTCTCTCCAGGCTAGTGGGTTTGCTCACCTGGAGATTTCAGATGCCACTTGAGATTCAGTACAACATGTGGGGGAGGGGTCCTGGAATTCCCCTTCTTTTTTTTTAAACCCTTAACTTCTGTGTATTGGCTCCTTGGTGGAAGAGTGGTAAGGGTGGGCAATGGAGGTAAGGGTTACACAGCTGGGAAGTGTCTGAGGCCAGATTTGAACCTAGAACCTCCCATCTATAAGCCTGACTCTCAATCCACTGAGCTACCCAGCTGCCCCCCTTCTTCTTTACCCTCAAACCCAGCAGTTCAAGAACTCAGGCCTTTTTTTTGGTGTACCTTTTAATCTGTCCAGCAGTATGTTCCCCTTGCTGTGTCCTGTTGTTAGATTTTTTTATCTTGATGTGGTAGAGCATGGAAGTCTGAAGTTTTGCTCCATCTAAGCCACCATCTTCTGAGTATTTTCACTGTGTTTCCTATAACATCATTTAACAATCACCAATATGTCTATTGTAATGCTTTTAAATCTTGTTTTTCACATTGTACCAGCATATTAGGATTATTCATTAAACATAAACAAGAATATGGAGAAAATAATATTTTTTTCACAATGATCTATTTTTAAAATGCATCATAGCAATCAGATCTTAATGTTTTTATTTTTTGTTTTCCCCACAACTGTAAGACATAAGAAATATTTGATTGGTCATACACCTGATCCATTAGGAGCACAACTCAGGTAGTCTATTTATTGCTTCCAGTGATATCATTTTTACTTTCCCCAACTGAAAGTCCATTATAACACTTATCAGAGAATTTATCAAGCTATTTTTGAATGTGACAATTTGTGCCTATAATCCATTCCCAAAGAAATAATTACTTTAATTATAATTATACATATAATTATAATATAATATATTTATATATGATTATAGTATATTTATATATAATTATATGTTCTAGAATGGATAGAGACTCTAAAGAGAGGATGGGAGAGAGAGAATTTGGCTCTGGTATGCTAGTACGTGACTAGAATCTGTGTATGATCTATACAAGAGTTCCGCACCTTGTGCTAGCAAAAGGCCCCCTTTAATCTCCTACTGAGAAGTTTTTCAACACCCTGATTGAGAGGAGGCTTGGAGCTCTAGAAATTACTGTTGCTCATTCAGTTGCCCCTAAGGCATGCTCTGGCTTACACATATGGTTTCGACTGTGATGCATTCATTTCTTAACCATATGAGTTTGTAAGATTTAAATTAATATCAATACTCCAAGAATTATATTTTATGAAGTTTATTAATAATCACTTGAAGTAGAAGGAATAAAAAAGGAAATAGAAGTTTAAAAAACCTAATTATTTAACAAAATTCAGACAATATGACTAAGTTTTCCTTACTTGTTTAAAAAGCCTGCTTTGCCAAAGTCTCAACAGAAAGAAAAGACCCCTAGAGGTGGGGCTACATCAAGTTTACATCCTCCCTGTGTCAGCACGTTGTGTGAGGAGAGTGGGGTGCTTGGAATTGTAGTTTTTACTATTCTATATTCTATATTACATAAGGTAAATCTTTCCTTTCAACCTTGTCAAGTATCTTAGGCTAAATTTTTGTTAACTCCATCTTTTTATGGATTCTGATACCATAGAATTTATTTTAAGGGATTATTTTTAATTTGTTTGAAAGTCAATTTGGAGGAGACCAGTGAAATCTCTACTTTTTCTCCACTATTTTGGCTCCCTTCATGTATCTAATTTGAGTTTACATTAGTATGTCATGTAAAATTGTGGTGTAGACTTAGTTTCTTAAAAATTTATTTCTATCTTTCCAAGAAGTTTTTGTCAAATAGTGAGTTCTGGCCTAAATAGGTAGATCTTTGTGTTCATCAAAAAATAGACAAATTAGGTCATTTACTACTGTGTTTTGTGAACATTTTCTATTCCACTGATGTACCAGTCTGTTTCTTGTATTTATTTTTAATTAGTTTGTTACATAAAAATACCCAGTTACCCCTTCCCCCTCTCATCCACTCATTAAATGATTTGACAAAAAGTTATATGTGTATATAAAACTATGTGTTACTTATTTCCATTTATCAGTTCATTTCTGGAAGTAGACATATACAAGTCATTCTTTAAACATTTTTTATTGCCATATGTAATGTACTTTTTGTTCTCACTTCACTCTTTTTAATTTCATGTAGGTCTTTCTATGGTTTTTTCTGAAATTAACCTCTCCATTCTTTCTTAAAGCATGGTAGCATTCCATCATAATCATATATCACATCTTTATCTTATTTCCCCTTCTGACATAGGTACGTCCAAATTCTAGAAATCTGCTATAAATATTTTAGAACATAGAGGCTGTTTTCCTTTTTATCCTTGATTACTTCAGGAAATAAACATATTATTAGTATTGCTGAGTTAGAAAGCATACACAGATGGATGATTCCTAGGGATTCAAAATGAAAAAGGATATCTAACATCATAAAATGAGAAGATTCTGAGTACAGATTGAAACATATCATTCTTCACCTTATTTCATCTATGAATTTTCCTCTGCTGTAAGCAATATGTGTGTTGCTTCACAACATGATGAAAATATAAATATATATTATATGATAACATATGTACAACCTATATAATATAGCCTACCTTCTTGTAGAAGGGGGAGGATTGAGAAAGAGGGCAAGGACCTGGATTAGGAAATGTGAGAAAACATATATATATATAAATTAATCCAACAAATAATCTGGGAGGAAAAAGTTTTAAATAAGGATGTACAATGATCCCTCACCTACTCAGAAAGTTACATTCCAGAGACATGCACAATAAGTGAAAATCCATGATTTAACAGGAGAGCAAAGAGATCAGTGCTACAGACAGTGAGCCAATCAATGCCCAGAACACAGAAAACAGTGTTGTGGTTGGTTACCTTCCATTACATGTGCCAATAGTGTACAATCTCACATTGGCAAACCTGCTCTTTCAGTAGTGGCATACTATATTTTCATCATTTACAGTACAGTATTCATCTGCAAAATTCCATGATATAGCCAAAACTCCATGATAGAAAATTAGATTATTTTAAAAACCCACAATATAATGAAGCTGAGATAAGTGAACCTCAATATAGCAAGGGAAAACTATACAGAGATTTTTAACACCTTGAGCATAATTGGTTGAAGCAGTTCACAATTCCATTAAAATGTATGTTTCCCTATTTTTCTACCTCCCCTCCAAAATTTCTTATTTTTCCCGTTTACGATTTTAGCCAGTTTGATAGGTGTGAGATATCTCAGAATTATTTTGGTTTGTATTTGTCTAATCAATAATGATTTAGGGTAGTGATTGTGAACCTTTAAGAACCTTTTAGAGACCATGTGTCCTGTCCCCCCCAGACTGAATGCAGTTCCCTGATCCCACACCACAGACCAAGTGTCCCCTCCCTATGTTTGGGGGCAAGGATCAGGTTCCCAGCCAGATTGCCCCAGGGGAAAATCTCCTCCTATCTCCACAGGAACCAACCCTACATCAAACTTCATCAGGGGCCAAGCAAGGGGGCTGCTGCATTGATTTGCTCCACCAGAGAAGACTAGTAGGGTTGGAAATGTGTGGGAATACTAGGGGACCATAGTATTCTTTCCTATAAGTCCCTTAGAATTTTCCTGCATCATTGCATTGCTGCTAGTAAAAAAGTCCATTACATTTGATTGTGCCACAGTGTATCAGTTTCTGTGTACAGTGTTCTCCTGGTTCTGCTTCCTTTACTCTGCCCTTTTTCTGTTTTATTTGTTTTTTCAAAACACCAGCTCTTAGTCTTATTTATTAATTCAATAGTTCTAATCCTTTCAATTTTATTAATTTCTCCTTTGGTTTTCATGGTTTCCAATTTAGTTTTTATCTGAGAATTTTTAATTTGTTCTCTTTATAGTTTTTTAAGTTACATGCCCAATTCATTTACCTCTCTCTCTCTCTCTCTGACTTGATATATGCACTCAGGCATATACATTTTCCCCTGTGTACTGCTTTGGCTGCATCCCATAGATTTTGATAAATTGTTTCTGTGAGAAGGAAATTTATATTTCTATTTGATCAATCAGAGATGTAGACTTCCCTTCCATTTGTTTTGAATTTTGGTCAATTAGCAATCAGTAAGTTGATCCCACAATCACTCCCCTCCTGGGTGATACCAGGCTAATTTAGGTATTGTGATTGGTTCCTAGGGAGTTATGTAAGAGAGCTAGTGGGTATAGTAAGGTTTTATAAGATGAGACCCAGCAGGAAGAAGTAGGGATAATTTTCTGAGGCTGAGATTCAGAGACAGACACAGAGTTGTTGGGCTCCGGATTATTAGACTAGGAAATTCTTCTCCTCCTTTCTATACTTCTTTCTTATTTTCTTTTCCATACTAATAAATCTAGTTATTAAGAGTCTTGCGACTTTGGTGACCACCTATTATATTCATTATATTTGCTCATTGTCATTCTCTTCAATGAAATCAGTCATAGTTTCTTTTATTTGTTCTTTGATCCACCAGTTTTGAAGAATTAGATCATTTAGTTTCCAATTAATTTTAAATCTGCCTTTCCACAAGCCCTTATTGATTATGATTTTTATTTCATTATGGTCTGGAAAAAACTTCATTTATTATTTCTGTTTTCCTACATTTGTTTGCAACATTTTTATGCTCTAGCAAATGGTCAATCTTTGTATTTGTGCCATGTGCTACTGAAAAGAATGTATACATCTTTTTATCCTAATATATTTTTCTTCAAATATCTATTACCTCTAATTTTTCTAATGTTTCATTCACTTCCTTTACTACTTTCTTATTTATTTTTTTGTTCAATTTCTCTAGTTCTGATAGGGGAAAATTGATGTCCCCCAATTGTATGATCGTACTATCTATTTCCTCCTTAAGCTCCTTTTGTTTCTCCTTATAGAAATCTGAATGTTGTTACATTTGGTGCATATATGTTGAAAAATGATATTTCTTCATTATTTATACTGATGTAAATACCTTCCTAATCTCTTTTAATGAGATCTATTTTTGCTTTAGCTTTGTCTGAGATCATAATTGCTATCCTGCCTTTTTTGTTTCAGTTATAGCCAAGTAAATTCTGCTCTACCCTCTTACCTTTACCCTGTGTATATCTACTTGCCTCAAGTGTGTTTCCTGTAGCCAACATATGGTAGAGTTCTGGTTTTTAAACCATTCTGCTATCCACTTCCTTTTTATTGGTGAGTTCATTCCATTCACATTCACAGTGATGATTACTGTCTGTGTATTCCCCTCCATTTTGACTTCTTGCTTTGATTCTGCCTTTTCTCTTATCTCTCTTACCCTCTCTTCCAACTTTTAGCTTTTAGTCAGTCACCCCTCTTTCCTCTCCTTAATGTTATTACTCTTCCCACTCCCTCTACTCTTATTTATTCCCCTCTTACTATAGTGCCTTTTAAATTACCTCCAACCTCTCCTTCCCTTGTATTGCTCCCCTCCCAACCATCCCATTTATTAACCTTCTACTTGTAAGAATTTAAATTTAAGTTTTTATGCTAAATATGAAAGTTCTAAAGTAATATTGTGGTTGCTGATTCAAAAAATTCACTCTGAAATCACAAGTTTGTTAGCTGCTATTAACAATTTAGTTTAATAGCAATATGGTAAAAGAGAGAAATGTAAGAAGGAAGTAGAAAGTATTGCGTAGTTAGAAATCCTATAATTTCTGTATGAAGAAGTCCAGCTCACTAATTGGCAAGAAAGGGCTCTCAAATCCCAATCTCCATGTGGAGTCATGGTAGTCTCTTAAGGCAGGAGTCCTGGTGTTGTCTTCAGCAAAGACTCCACTAATGTATCCTCCTGTAGGAAAGGAAGGCATCTCCAGAACCAATCTCTCCAGAACCTAGGAAAGGAAGGCCAGCTGCTGTGTGGTGGGACTTTTTAAGTCCCCACTTAATTCATGCATCACTATTTCATATTCCTATCTTATCTTTACCCTTCCTCCAAAATAATAAATACTTATCTTGTCTTATTACTAGACTAATTATCTCTCTATTCCTATTCTAAAATGGGTTTTGGAGAGGTTGGTAAGGTGATGAAGTTTGCAATTTATATACCAGTCTTTACAGGGTACAAAACAATTTTGTAACACAAAATTTTTTTTCATTGAACACAATATCTAAGTTGACAGTGTAACAATTTTCTTATCATTAAACTCTTCTAAATTATTATTTAAGACATCTATGATTTTAATGGAATTTTAACTTATTTCTACTTTTAATGAATGTCTATCAAGTAATGCAATACAACTATCTTATTATTTTTAGCTGTTATAAAGTTATGCTTAAACTACCTATGTTTTAAATGCAATGATAGTTTTTATATAGAGAACCTGTTTTAGTATGTTAGTAAACTTAGTTATCTATCCAACAACACTTATATATTTTATTCTTATGCTTTCCCTGCACTAGCTCTCTAAAATTTTTTTGAACTTCCCTAGACCTTTCTGTACTTTCTCTATGTGTAATGTCCAAATTATCTGCTAAGTTTTTAGTATGCTACAGTATCTACATAGTTAGTGACTATTATTTACAGTTCTACTCTACTTTTCCAACATATGTTACAGGCATATATACAATTTTCATTATTTACACTATTATACCTTTCTACAAGCATTAGTTTTGCATATCAATGTTAACCAGACAAGAAAATCACTTGATCTTCTTATGTGGTTAAAATCTTATGGAACTTGCAACTATTTACATTATAAACATATATTCATTTTATATTTACATAATCTTCAGACACTCGCTTATTTACATGAGGTCTTGACTAGATATCAGTTTTGTGTTGTGTTTTGTGTTCTCTTCAAATACTATGCAAGCAAAATACTCACTCTTGTTTTCAAAGTTGTCAATTTTCATCAAGTTGTCTGTAGATTTCTCTTGTATTTTGATGCTATGTACTGTGGTTGCATTTTCCCTAAAGTGTGAGGTTAATTTGTGTTTTTGTGTTATTGCTGCACCATAGTCTTACATAAACCATTTCCTTCTGTCCTCTTCTTTGTGCTATTGTCCATTTTTTGCTAAGTTCAAAGTTCAGAAGTTTTTGCACAATGTCTTTTCAAGTACCCTTTTCTTGCATCTTTCTTCTTGGTGATTTTCTCGATTTCCTTTTTTTCTCTTGATGCTTTTCCCCTTCTCTGTTTCTCCATCACATGTTGTCTGTCATCATACATGTTGTCAGATGGGCTCTCTGGTCCAGATGCAGGAACATTGTGGATTGTGATGGTTTGTCAGTGATGTCAATCAGTTGTTTCTTAGTGAATGTTATCTGCACTTTCAGATGTTTTCCAATGATTTTGTATTTTGCAATGACTTTGAATTTCAATTCTCAGTCCTCAGCACTTTCTGTAATTTGTCTATCTTGAACTGTTTCTGGGTGTCCTGTGTTTGTATGTTTCTCCTGAGGTTTCACATGGGTCACTTGGAACCACGAATCATTTCCTTCTACTTTTATAGTTGTAGGAGTAGTGAGCGAAATCCTACCCATTTGGGGGTCTGTTATTGATTTTCTTGTGAAGTTTCTTATATACACTTTGTCTCCTGGTTTTAAATTATGCAAGTCATAATCAAGGGGAACTCTCTGTTGAATCAAACCAAGTTCATGGAGTTCTGTGAGTCTTTGTTGCAGGGCCTTGATATATTTATGCAGTTCACAATCTGTGCCCAGCATTGAGACATATGGGGTTTTGTGAGCTCTCCCTTGCCAAACAGGTAGGCCATATAGCATTTCAAATGGGGAAAGATGTAAGTCCCTGCTAAGTTTGCTTCTCAGATACCATAACACTATTGGCAAAGCATTTTTCCATTTTAGATGAGTTTCTCCTGGCTGACTCGCCAAAAACTGTAATAATAATGAGAGCCAATAATAACAAATATTAGGATTAGAGGGAAGATAGAGAGAGTCTATGAGGTGGTGAGATTCTCTTCTAGTTCTCCCCTCCTCCCGAAAATACACTGAGAGACTTTGAGAGGGTGTCACCTCAAAACTGGGTGACCTGGTTGGTCAGGCCACCCCACAGGAGTTGGGTACAAGGCTTCCCTTTAAGATGAGATATGTGATACCCCAATCTGATTCTGCATGAGGGCAGGGTTCATGCAAGCCTCCCCCAAGATCAGCCAACTTCATAGAGGGTGATCTGGCTTCAAGATGGAAGCAGCCAGACCAAGCTATGGTTCTCTCTTCCCTTGTTGTTTTTCAGGCACTCTGGAACACTATCTGACTAATGAATGGCTTTTATTCTTTGCAATTCAGGGATTGGGGAAAGGGGTGAAGGGCAGAGGGATCTGGGGTGTCCTCTTCTCTATTTCTATGGGTTCTGTCACTTGGGTGGGAAACTTTGGAGTTCCCACTCCCAAGCTTCTTCTCCCACCTCTTCTCCTTCAGTTTATATTTCTATTTCAATTTCTATCCTTTCTATAATTGTAAGTTAGCCTGGAAAGGGTTTCTCAGCAAGGTTGGGTAATGGGGGGAGGGGACTAAAAATTTGCTTCCAAAATGGAGTCCAAAAACTTAGCTCACTCTATAGTTGAAGTCTTGATGGGTGAGAAGCAATGGGATGTCTTTGACCAGGGAATCAGGGTTTCAGTGTCCAAAGAAAGATCCTCAGGAAGCCCTCAGGACTGGATCCAAGTTAAGATGTCCACCTCCTTCCTCTCCCAGTCCTTACCTGGAAGACTTTTTCACCTCCTCCTTCCTTTGGACCTTTCCCAGAATCCCTCTGGACTCAACTGTCACCAACTCTCAGTCACTCCTTCTCTGGTTCCTTTTGTCCCATCCCCCTTGCACAAATCCCATCCTTACACTACTCACCCAGCAAGCTCACACAGGATTCAGAGAAAGAGTCTCCTCCTTCAGTACAGCTCACCTACACAGAGAGAACCAAAGATAAACTCCAAAAGAGAAATTCAAAGGAGAAACCCCTTGGACAGGAATTTCAGGACTTTTTAATAGTCCTTTTCCCACATCACTTCCTGTCCCTTCCCACTTTAAGGGAACAAATTACAGTCTTTCAATTTGTCTAGCACTGCCCAGGGGTGGCACAGTGTCTTATGGCATTGTCACCCACTCTAGCAAGTGAATGGTTAACTCTCTTACTTAGTGTCAAGTAGGGATACTTTAAGTTCTTGGATTTGATTAGCTAAAAATAGGCAAGGGGAAAGTTAATCCTATCTTCACATATTTCTTTATAGGGCAAGATACATTTCTCTGCCCCAATGGATCATTTTATCTCTTTTCCCATTTCTCTTAGTATTATCCTTTTTTACCCTTAGTTTTATATATATATTTTTGACATATCATCCTATACAGTTTGTCACTTTACCCTCTAAGTATACTTCTTCTAGCTACCCTGAGGATAATAACAAGTTTTTAAATTATCAATATCATCGTTTCTTATAGAAATATAAATCATTTGAACTTATTGGGTTCCTTAAAAAAGTGTGTATGATTTTGTGTTTTCCCCCTTTTCTTAATTACCTTTTGGTGATTCTCTTGAGTTCTGTGTTTGGGCAGCAAATTCTTGAATTTGTCTATAACATTCCTGGGCATTATCATTTGGGGATTAAATGCAGAAGGTGATCTGTGGATTCTTTCAATCTCCACTCACTATTCCCTCTTGTTCAAGAATGTTGGTACAGTTTTCTTGGATAATTTCCTGTAGAATGATGTCCAGACTTTATCTTTTGTCATGATTTTCCTGTAGTCCAGTAATTCTAAAATTGTCTCTCCTGTATCTATTTTCCAGGTTTCTTATTTTATCAATGAGATGTTTCATGTCTTCCTCAATTTTTTCATTCTTTTGATTTTGTTTTATAGACTCCTGTTGTCTGATGAAATCATTTGCTTCTAATTGTTGGATTCTAAGATTTTTAAGACTGAATTTCATCTCTGCCTTTTTTTATCATCCTTTTCCTTTTAGACTGTTTTTCTTTGTAGGTCATCTTTCACTTTCTTTACCTCATTTTAAAGCTGGTAAATTCTGGTTTTTAGGACACTATTTTCTTGTTTTAGTTCATCTGCCTCTGTTTCCAAGATGACCTGTTAGCTTTTTAAGTTCGTTTTCCAATTTTATTCAACTTCTCCTACTGTTTTTTAAATTGTGTTTTGAATTCTTCCTAAGCTAGCCGAGTCCAATTCACTGGAGTTTTTGCATTTTTTCTTGTTGTTTCTTGGTCCTCCTCTCTTCTATTTATTCATTGTTCATTACCTGGATAGAAGCTGTCAATTGTAATTTCTTTTTCTGTTGTTTACTCATATTTTATCCTTCTTTCTCCCCTGTCATTGGCAATAATCTTACTCCTCTGTTTATTTTGTAGATCTGTGCTTTTGGATTATTCTGTCCTGAAGGGGCTTCTTCTCTGCTCTGCCAATTAAATGGATTAGGCTGATGGAGCTGGCCTGTTGTGTAAATGAGCCCTGAGGCCAGATCTTCCCCAGCTGCCAGCAGAAGCTGAAGGTGAATATATGGAGGCTGAAGGTAGTTACCTTCATTCTCCTCTCTTCCTTTTTGTCAACCACCTCCCTGATGGCTTCCTGGTCAAAACCCTGAGCTCACCCTTGTGGTACCAAGGTACTATGTCATGGTTGTAGCCTTCACCCTGATATCCTAGTTAGTCAGATTTTTAATGTGTGTCTCAGAGCAATAGATGGGGGAAGCGAGTTGGAGACTGAGCTTCTCTGTCCTCTGAAGGCTTCTTATATGCCTTATTGATACATTGGATTAAGCCTGGGCCTACCTGATCTGCAAAGCTGCATGTGCCCTGAGGCCAAAACCTCAAGAGGCAGAGGCCCATGATGTAGAAATGTTGGCTGAAGATAGTGACCAGGCTGCCCTCCTTTCTACTCCTCTCCTCCAGCTGCTTCCCTGCAAGCTGTGGTCAGAGCCCTGAGCTTCAAGTAGCTATGGTAGTGAGGCACTCCCTCCAGGCTGAAACCCTTGCCCCAAGATCCCAGCAACTGCCCAAGTCTTAGCACAGTAGGTGATGGAAGGTTCCTGGGACCTTCCTTCTTTCTTTTTCTTAAACCTGAGAATTCAGACTTCTGTGGATAGCTTTTAAGTTGAATAGAGTAGGATGGACCCCTGTCTCTCTCCTGTTTTTGTATTTGGCTTTGTGTCCCCCTTGATGTGCTTTCTTTTTGATTGATGTGGAAGGGTTTTCAGAGAGGATTTGACTTTTGCTTCTAAGCAGTCATCTTGACTCCTCAAGCATACTATTGCACCTCTCATCTCCTCCTCCACTGTATTGGCCTCTTATGCACCTCTTAATGAGAGAGAGTTTACTACCTTCTGTCTCTCCTTTTCAGTTTTCTCCATGTATTCCTCCTTCCAATCCCTTGTTTTTTTGGGGGCGATATCAGTCCATCTTTATCTTCTGTCCTTCTTTCTATGCATACTCCTTTTCATTGATCTAATAGTGATGAAATTCTTAAATATCTTATGTACATTAGGTATCTAGCATACTTTAAGTACCTAAAGTTTCTCAAGTATCATAGATAACAATTATTTTTTATTTTCACCTTCCCAGGTATGAATGAACTCAATTTGACCTTTTTAAACCCTTAAGTTTTCACTTTATTTTTTTATACTTTTCTTGTGTATCAAATTTACTTATCAAATTTTCCTTAGAACTCTGTTTTTTTGGTCAAAAAACTGAACTTTCTCTTTCATTAAGCATCATTTTCCCCCCGGAGGATTATGCTCTGTTTTGTAGAATATGAAATTCTATATTATAGGCCTAGATCTTTTGCCAATATCATATTCCATGCCTTCTGAACTTTTAAGGGAGAAGATGCTAGAACCTGTGTAAAACTGATTATGGATCCAGGATAACATACTTTCATGAGTCATCCTTGATGATTAATCATCTAGACACTTTTTCAGATCTTCTCTCTTTAAGGAATGACTTTTTTATGACTCCATATATAATCAGAACATCTAAAAAGGACCTTCAAGATCATTTATCTCAACTCTTTCACTTCATATAATATTAAATTAAATTCTGATTTAGCAAAATGACATAGATTTTAAATCCTAGATTTGAGATTAAAATTCATGTTCTCTGACTATAGATTCAGCATCCTTTCCATTGTACCTCATTGGTTCTCATTATCCTAAAAGTTATTTTTAATAATTAAAAATCCACTCTATGTATTATAAATAACTCTCAGTTTTGCCCCCCACTAAAGTAAAATTAGGGTCATTGTATTATGTAGTAATTAGTGCTATTGTAAGCACTGACATATGTTTTCAGAAATCTGTTGTGCTAGTAACTGTCTCAATAGAATCAAAACAATTTTCAAGACAAGATCATGATTAGTCTTATAAGAACTTGATGAATTAAAAACTTAAAATATGAAGTGATTGCTTTATTTTATTTTAAATGAGATATTTTATATCAGTTTTCATTTTTTATTGACCTGAAGTGTTTTTTAAAGCAATAACAATTTCCATTTCTTATCGCTACCTGCAGATTTGGACCCTTAGGCTACTAAAATATTGATTAGCTTTTACCAAGTAAATGTTCATTATTGCTGATTTAATTGTATTTTGACAAAAGCCTCAACTATAATCAAACATACACTGAGTTTTGTTCCATAGGACAGGATTTTAAACACATTTGTCTTTACTATCATAAGAACATGGTAAAGGACAAATTTAAAGATATGATCAAGAGATTCCAAGATTGCAAGTTCAAATCTTGCTGCCACTGTACAGAGATATCGATATTGGATAGGCTCTTATGGTTATATATTATACAGCAGACCTGAATGAAAAATTCCTGAATTCCCTGTGGAAAGTACTTGCAATAATAGTTTCTTTCCTCTGAAATCCTGCAGTTTAACAAAGATAGCCTGACTAGGAGCAAGAGAGGGATTTCCACCTCTGGTTTAACCAGGACAGATTATTTCCAATGACAAAAAATATGCATTTTTTCGTAGTGTAACACAGGATCATGTTTCCTTTATTGGCAATATATCACACTGTTTATGCATATCAAGTTTTCAGACAACTTAAACTTGAATATTATTTTCAAAGAAACTAATCATGCTTCTACCTACAGCAAAAGTGGCAGTCGACATTTAACTCTATAAAATTTCATCCCATTAGATTCAACTTACTTGTCTAAACATATTGACTGTTGTCTAGTACATTACTTCTTTTACCTTTGAGCCAGCTCCATCTATAAATTTCCAACCCAAATCAATTATTTAAAAAAATATTAAACATTCTGGTAAAATGAAGCCTAAATCTCTGGCAATATTCTACTGGAAACTTCTTCAAGAATGAAATATAACCATTAATGACAAATATTTGGTTTGGTTATATATCTCTTAATTTATTGGATTTATAAATCTACTGATTTATACTATTGCTTAGGCCAGTGGTATCAACTCATGTCATTATCTATGTTTTGTTGTATTTTTATTTATTTTGTTAAATATTTTCTAATTACATTTCATCTAGTTTATGCTACACTTGGGGATGTTACAGGCCACAAATCAGTGGTCTGTGTATTTGATCCCTCTGGTCTAGTCCATATGGCTTTATCTTTCCCCAAAGAACAGGATTGATCCTTTGTTAAAACTTTTTGATAAAATCCAGTTGTATTTCATTAGATAATATTTCTATTTCTTAGAACTTTACCTTTAGAAAATAGAGCTCTTTTTAAAGACTTGGAGGGATAATAAAAAGGTAGTAAAGGTAGTAATGAAATAAGCTATCTTTTACACATTAAAATGGTCATTATGAAAGGAAATATGAGTTAAAGATATAGATATAACAATGAGAATTTAAAATACTGTCCTGAGCAATGAATGGATGAGAAAGAAAATAATATATATTACTATAAATATAATGAATGTGTGTATATATATATGCATATATATACATATATATATATATACGTTAAATGTATGACAATGAAAAAATCTTCATAATTTGTGGGACATACCTAAAGCTCACAGGAAAATATATCTGCACCATTTTTAATGTAAAAAGAAAGCATCAATGACAATGGAAAATAAATGAATTAAGCACTTGGAAAGAGATTCATAAGAAAAAGTCATGAAAATTAGAAGAAAATAAAATTGAAAGTAAAAAGACTGAAAAGTTGGTTAAATCAAAATTTGATTAAACATGATTAAAAATTAAAAATATATATTAATGAAATATATAATCCATTAACTAATCTGACCAACAAGAGAAAAAGAAAATTAAATGAACACATTTAAAAAAGAATGAAATAACTTCATATCAAACATAGAAGAAATTGAGAAACTAGCAGAATTATGATGTAAGAAAAATTACAGGAAGTGGATGAATAGCAACAAAAATAAAGTACATGCAAATAAAAATAGTTTAAGACAAAACAAAAGGACAAAAATTTGAGATCTTCAACTAGCCTCTGAAAAGCAAAACAAATGAGGCATAAATTAAATATGACAGTATAAAAAATGAACAAAGAAATCCTGAACAAAATTTAACCAAGTGAATCTCATTAAAGAGCAATTGACAAGTATACTTTAATAATTATATTCTTACTAAGGAAGTAGTCTACCAAACTCTTCTCAGAATTTCACAAATATATTCCTGATGTTAAAAAAAAGAGGTGGCAAAAAAGCAAGAAACTATTAATGGAAACTATTAATGCAGAAATGAATACTGATGCAAAAATTCTAAGAAAAACCACAAGATATTGATAGTAGCATATTCAGAAATTATACCACTTATATCAAGTTGGATTTTTATGTGCCCAGTGATTTTAGACAATTTTCATAATTAACCATAGAGGATTAGGACTAGATATGCTTTAATTTATTTTGTATAGAAAACTCCTGGGGAGGGAACTCTTACTAATATATGTCTATGAGGAGGGAGAGAAGGAGAGAGGGGAGAGAGATAGAGACAAACAGAAACAGAGAAGGCCATGTGGGTTGAACCTTTGCTTAATTCACGAACAAGTTTTCTGGATGAGGGGTTAAAGAGCCCTGCGTGGGTTGAGCAGGGGACCAGAGCAACATTTAGGGTGATAAGTTAGACTTCTTACTCTACCCTCTTTCACATTTCTCTATTTTCACTCTCTACCTTTTTTTTAATAAAAGTTACTGAAAGTCATTTTGACTTGGGCTGTATTAATTTTAAAATCAGCAACCACAACATTATTTTAGAATTCTCACAATTTTAGTCCAACAATAAATTTAATCCCTACAAAAGTCTTAAAATGTTACATAAATTCAAGGTGTGATGATGATGGTGTTGGGGGGTTAAATATGTGGTTAAAATAATAAATGCTTAATAATATACTAAGCTGAAGATGATACAATAAAAGGAGGGGTTAGAGGCTAAGAAGGAAGAGGTGGTATGCTGCAGTAATAGGTCATTATACTTATAGTCAGGAAGACCAAATTACAAATCTTTTTTTTTTTCTCAAACTAGCTGTGTTACCTGGGGCCAATCATTTAAACTGTATTTGTCTTGATTACTTTATCTGTAAAATGAATTGAGATAAATTATTTATTTTCTAAGGTAATTACTATCTCTCAATCTGAAACAGAGAAAGACAGACAGAGAGTCAGAGGTAAAGACAGAGAGAGGGACAGAGAGAATAAGAGACAGAGAAGAAGAGTGAGAGACAGAGAGAGAGGTGGGGTCATTGAGAAGGACAGGGAGAAAAAGAGAGAGAAAGAGAGAGAGAGAGAGAGACAGACAGACAGACAGACAGACAGACAGACAGACAGAGAGATGAAGACGGAGGGAGAGACAGACAGAGAGAGATGAGAGATGGAAGCAGAGAAGGAGACTGAGACAGAGAGGGGTGGAAGGAGTGAGGGAAAGAGAAACAGAAAGAGAGATAGAGAGACAAAGACAGAGGAAGGGAGAGAGAAAGACACAGAGAGAGACAGAAAGACTGAGAGGGGGTAGGGAAAAAGAGAGGAACAGAAGAGATAGAAGAAGACAATGGAGTTTTGAGTTTAAAGAGAGTTTAAAATAATAGCTGAAGAGGGTAGAGTAAGAAGTCTAGTTTATCACCCTAAATGTTGCTCTGGTCCCCTGCTCAACCCACGCAGGGTTCATTAACGCCTCAGCCACAAAACTTGCTGGTGAATTAACAAAGGTTCAAACCAAGAGGCCTCCTCCAAGAAGGGGAGGCCTCTCCAGAAACCAGCAAAGGAGAGTCAGCTTTGCACTCACAAGAGAAGATCCAAAGGAAGAAGATCCAGAAGCAGTCTTACCAGAAGCAGTCCAAGAGTCAGAGTCCCAGGTCCAAGTGAAGCCAAAGACCAAAGTCCCAAGGTGAAGTCCCAAAGGATAAGATCCTCCTACCCCAAAATTCAGGATAAAGACCTTTTTGACAGGAAGTTCATCATCTCTTATAATACCATTTTAATGTCCCTTCCTGTCCCTTCCTCCACTTTATGGGTACCAATTGCAGTCTTTAAATTTGCTTAGCACTGCCCAGGGGGGCAGAGTTTGTATTTTGCACTCTCTTCCTTTGAGGGCATAAACTCTTATCAAAGGACTTACAAGTTTATGACTGATTGAGTTGAAAGGGTAGAGCTCTCTAAGTGGTTTCTGAACTCCCCCACCTAGTGCCAAGAAGGGGTTTTTGGTTTGGTTGATTTGGTTGATTAATTAAAAATAGGCAAGGAAAGAGTCAATCCCATCTTCACACTTCATACATATAAACTACATAATTCAAATTCCACAACAACTTTGTAAAAAAATTTGCTATTATTACATCTATGGTATCAATGAGGAAACTGAGGCTGAAATGAAGTGACCTGCTCAGAATCAGAGAGCCATTAGGAGTCTGAATTAGAATTCAAATTTAGACTTTTGACAACTACCTCTCTATACCACCTAACTACCTCAGCATATGATGTAGAATATTATCCATTAATGTAACTAAACTTAACATGAACATAAACTTAACATTAACTAAAATGTAAGACCCTTGAAGACAAAGATGCTAAATAATATGCTTACTTTGGGTTTCACTCACTAACTAGCATAGTTCCTTGATTACAAAATATTTGAAAAATAACTTGAGTTGATGATCAATAGAAATAAGAAATACAAAAAAAAATTTAAATGCATTGAATGCCAAGCTATAGTACACTGTTCAAGATGTCAAGAGGGAGAGAAAAAGCTTTCCTTTAAAGACACACAGGATAATTAGAGGCAACATAATCTCATTGTACCTCTTTTTCCCTATTCTCCAATTTGATTTTGTTTCTTTTACTCTTTGTGGTTCTTATAGAAATTAGTAGGGTAAGCCCCTGGAGTAAAGAATTCTTCCTAACCATACATTTTTCCAATGCTCTGTCAAATCTGTTTTTAAATGATTCAAGTGTTATGGCTTGTTCCAATTCCTGGGGAGATCATTTCATAGTCTAATAGACATCCCTGGTGGAATTTTTTTTTTCTGATTTTCCTCTTTAAATTTGCCCCTCCTCCCCCTTTTATGTCTCTTCATTTCTGTCATCTTTCATTATATTCCTCAATATGAATTTTCTTTCTCCTTTTTGTTTTTATTATTCATATACTTCTCAATGTGCTATAATTTATCCTTTTTTGTAGAAATTGCCAGTTCTGTCTTAAGTCTTTGAAAAACTCTGAGAGAAATAATGTTTAATCTCTTTATTTATTTTTATCTCTTTCAAGAATTATTTTCACTTAAATGAATGATTATGGGTACACCATATAATGTTTAATCTCATTCTCTAAAATATTTTGATTTACAAAATCTAAAGAAAATAGTCAATGATCTTTAATGTCATAAATAATTTGTGTAAACATTTGATCCTTGTTTTGTTTTTTTTACTGGACTTGTGATTTAATCAGGATCAAGACATTTTAGAAAAGAATTCCTGCTGGTACAGACTACTAATACCTTATCTGCAACTGATAGTCTTGGAGAGTAGCCTGGGAAAAGAGGTTAAGTGAATTTTCCAGGATTCCACAGCAGTATGTGTTTGAAGCATGATCAAAACCAAGGTTTTCTTCTCTCTGAGGTAAGCTCTTTACCCAATATTCCCTTTTTCTTATATTCCTCACTATTAGTCATTCTTGTAAATATTATTGACTCTATTCTCTATTTCTAATATTTTTTTTCACATGTAACAATGATGTATTTTTTTAAATCATTGAATAGCTTTTGGGTACTGGGAAAAAGCTGTTATTCTACTTAAATGAATTTAAATAAAATTTCCCCTTTTATGAAGATAACATGCCAATAGACTCACTTGCCCCTGAATATAAATGAGTGCCCTAATTATAAGAGCTGGTTTACTGATGGTTAAACTACTTCACTATCTTTTATTTTGGCAGGGCAAAACTTTGATTAGCCAGCTTTTCACATTAACAAAGATGGCTTCTCTATAATAATGCATCATAGAATGAAAATAAGAATCCCTTCTACCTCAGTGAATATCTGTGGAATTATGATTATATAACCGTACTCATATATACTAAAAAAAGGTTATAATTTTATAAGGAATTCTGAAAATTCAGCGCAATATTCTCCTCTCAATTCAGAAAAGAATAATAATTCTAGGATAATGATTTTGATTGTGAAATTTATAAATTTGTAGCTATTTTAACATTTCAGAACATTTTACATTCAAAACTATGCTGGCCAATGTTTAATTATCAGTTATCATCTTTTTATGTACATACAACTTCTAAGTTTAATTTGTTTTATTAATGTTTTCCATATCAATTCAGTCTAAACATTCAAAAATATAATGAATAAAACCCCAATTTGTAGCATTTGATGACTTTTTAATGTATAAATTCATACATTGAAATTTTGACAAAATAACTCCCAGTAAAACCTTAATTAAGTAAAGCCTTGGCTATATTTTCTTTGAATGCAAAGTATCAAAGTGGGATTTTCCTTCCATTCCCTATTCAGATAAGAGTTGAATGGCTATAAGATTCTTTTTTCTTAAGAAAAGGATTCCTCAGTCCTTCATTTTGTTTTCCCTTTCTCAAAATGTATAACCAAACACTGTGGAAAATAAGAATAATGGTCATGGTGTTGTTTACTGAGTAGAAGAAATCATAGAGGGGATCATGTTAAGAATCCCTGAATCTTGGACTCTCAGAATCATAGATCACAGAATTTTGGAGCTTGAAAGGACCATAGGATTTATTTGGCATTAAGGGAAATGACTTACACGAGATGATATCGAGTGGTAAGGGAGTAACTTGGAGTTAATATAGTCCTTATAACTTCAAAGAAGTTTTACTTTTACCTACTTAGTATCATCCCAAGCCTGTCAAGTCTTAGAAAAAGCAGCTAAGTGGGTATGAGGAATTATAGAATGGAAATTTAGGTCATGGTCTGTGCTTAATCAGAAATTGAGTCCACCTGCATCCAAGTCTCAGCTTATGTGATTAGTACTTGGAGTGTACCACACATGTGAAATATCCTTGAAAATCATACCAAATAAACTTTCATCTACATACCCTATCTAGATCATCTAGGCTGGGTGATTACCAAGTTAGTTCAAATGGCATGGAAACCCTGGGTTCTTTTGAATCAGAGCTAGATAGTACCAGGGAAAGCATCTGCATCAGAAATGATAATCACGGACAAGAGAATTGGCCCATACTTGGTCATACTCACTCCCTACAATGAAGTTCAATCACCCACTAAGGAAAAAATATCACAAAGTGAATGAAGCAAGGAGGAACACAGATTCAAGTTGGAGCCCATCCTGTATGGTGGAGAAAAGGAGTGTTGTTCCTCATTCTCTTATTCAGTGGGAGCCAAGGACAGATATTACCAGTAACAGGAGAGTCAAAATAATGACATGAGGGGAAAAGTGGATTTTATTTCATTGAAGATATTACCACTGTCATAGATTTGGGGAAGAATCAATGGACATCTTGGGATTTGCCACATAATATGAAAAAATTTCAAATCCTTCCAATATTCAAACAATGTTTGGCTTGAAACAAACCCCACAGTTCATACCAGGATCCACTGGAATTAGGAAGGACAATTTTAAATATGCTCTGTTGAATAGTTCTTAGTCAGGTGAAGAGGAAAGTATCACTAAGCATAGTCCTACCCTTCTTAATCCTCCATTTTTATTCAACCAGTTCCTTTGCCCTAGACTATCTAAAACATGCATAGAATAATCTGGTGGGTAGCTCTTAAGCTGCCACTATTGGTAGTTACCTATTTACTTTGTTTCACACTTGCTTGAAATGACGGACTGCTCCCAAGGTTTAAGTGAGATAGAAGTCCCGAATTATATTCCTTCTGATGAGTTGAATGACTGCCAAGTCTTAACCTGGGGACTGCTAATATCTCCTAAGATCTTCCTGTTCTTACCAACTACCTTGATTCTATATTTGGCTGTTGCCCAGCATAGTCATCTCAACTACTTTAGAATCCTAAGGATGTCTGGGTCTTGCTGATATGGGGGTATGGGCTTCCCCTAAATGCTGTATGCCAAGTCAGAGTGTACAAAAAAGATTCATTTTTCCTTGCATTCCTGCAGTATTAAGAGAAGATGACTTTCAGCCCCTTAGGCCTCTCCCTTCATTCTTTTTTTTTAATTAGTGTATTTATTTTATTTAGAATATTTTTCCATGGTTACATGATTCATGTTCTTTCCCTATCCCCAAGTCCCTCCTACCATAGCTGAAATGCAATTCCACTAGGTTTTACACGTATGATTTTTTTTTTGAATCGTTAACTTCTGTGTACTGGCTCCTTGGTGGAAGAGTGGTAAGGGTGGGCAATGGGGGTCAAGTGACTTGCCCAGGGTCACACAGCTGGGAAGTGTCTGAGGCCAGATTTGAACCTAGGACCTTCCGTCTCTAGGCCCAACTCTCAATCCACTGAGCTATCCAGCTGCCCCCTTACATGTATTATTGATCAAGACCTATTTCTATATTATTGATAGTTGCACTAGGGTGATTGTTTAGCGTCTACATCCCCAATAATATCCCCATCAACCCACATGTTCAAACAGTTGTTTTACTTTTGTGTTTCTACTCCCACAATTCCTCCTCTTAATGTGGATAGTGTTCTTTCTCATAAGTCTCTCAGCATTGTTCTGGATCATAGCATTGCTGCTAGTACAGAAGTCCATTACATTCAATTTTACCACAGTGTATCAGTCTTTGTGTACAATGTTCTCCTGGTTCTGCTCCTTTCACTCTGCATCACTTCCTGGAGGTCTTTCCAGTTCACATGGAATTCCTCCAGTTCATTATTACTTTGAGCACAATAGTATTCCATCACCAAAAGATACCATAATTTGTTCAGCCATTCCCCAATCAAAGGACATTCCCTCATTTTCCAATTTTTTTTTTTGCCACAACAAAGAGCGCAGCTATAAATATTTTTGTACAAGTGTTTTTCCCTATGATATCTTTGGGGTATAAACCCAGTAGTGGTATGGCTAGATCAAAGGACAGACAGTCTTTCATAGCCCTTTGAGCATAGTTCTAAATGGCCATCCAGAATGATTGGATCAATTCACAACTCCACCAGCAATGCATTAATGTCCCAATTTTGCCACATCCCCTCCAATATTCACCACTTTCCTTTAACATCTTGTTAGCTAATCTGCTAGGTGTGAGGTGGTACCTCAGAGTTTTTTGATTTGCATTTCTCTAACTATAAGAGATTTAGAACACTTTTTCATGTGTTTATTGATAGTTTTGATCTCTTTATCTAAAAAGTGTCTATTCATGTTCCTTGCACATTTATCAATTGGGGAATGGCTCAACAAGACAATCTATGATAAACCCAAAGAGCCCAGGTTTTTGGACAAAAACCCACTATTTGAAAAAAACTGCTGGGAAAATTGGAAAATAGTATGGATGATATTGGGTTTAGATCAAACTCTCACATCCTATACCAAGATAAATTCAGAACTGGTGAATGACTTGAATGTAAAGAAGGAAACTATAAACAAGTTAAGTGAACACAGAATAGTACACTTGTCAGATCTCTGGGAAAGGAAAGATTTTAAAACCAAACAAGAGTTAGAATAAATTACAAAATATAAAATAAATAATTTCAATGACATTAAACTAAAAAGTTTTTGTATAAATAAAACCAATGTAGCCAAAATTAGAAGGGAAGCAACAAATTGGGAAAAAAGTCTTTATAACAAAAAACTCTGACAAAGGTCTAATTACTCAAATATATAAGGAACTAAAGGAATTATACAAAAATCAAGCCATTCCTCTCCCTTCATTCTTTTTTTTTTATTTTTTATTTTTTTTAAACCCTTGTACTTCGGTGTATTGTCTCATAGGTGTAAGAGTGGCAAGGGTGGGCAATGGGGGTCAAGTGACTTGCCCAGGGTCACACAGCTGGGAAGTGGCTGAGGCCGGGTTTGAACCTAGGACCTCCTGTCTCTAGGCCTGGCTCTCAATCCACTGAGCTACCCAGATGCCCCCCCCCTTTTTTTTATTAAAACCCTTACCTTCTGTCTTGGAGTCAATACTGTGTATTGGCTCCAAGGCAGAAGAGTGGTAAGGGTAGGCAATGGGGGTCAAGTGACTAGCCAAGGGTCACACAGCTGGGAAGTGCCTGAGGCCAGATTTGAACCTAGGACCTCCTGTCTCTAGGCCTGGCTCTCAATCCACTGAGCTACCCAGATGCCCCCACTCTCCCTTCATTCTTGATGAACACAGTTAGGCACCTCTCAGCTTGCTCCTGATAAACATCTACTTTATATAACAGATATTTTAATCACCTCTAAACTGGACAGTTCATAGTCTTTTGACTTTGAGGCATATGACATAACCACATGACCTATCTCAGGTTTCAGAGACCCAGTAACATGCCATCATCATCCTTTTTCTAGCCAAATAGGCCTGTTGTCAAAAAGGAAAAAAAATCCCCATACCCCATTTCTCTGGGATGCAGTGTTCCACCTGTAAACTGTCTCCAAGCCTTTCAACATGACTTCTAGATTAATAAACTTTTAATTTTTATTTTTAATCTAAGTTTTGGAGTCTTGCATTCTTTAAAAGGGTAACCTGTCCCAAACCTGGGAGGTTTTCACCTCAAAACTCTCCCACATCATTGCCATTTGCCCCATTTCTTTGCCTTTAGGACTTCCAGGACTTTTGAGTTTCTCTTCTGACCCTTATTTTATATATTATTACCCCATTTGAAGGATCAATACCTTGAGAACTGGGATTGCATTGCTTTTTTTAGAATCCCCAGTGTTTAACAGAGCAATTGAAATCATAGTAAGTGCTTAATAAATACATTTTTTATAATTTCATTTGCAAAGAGAAAAGAGCAATACATTTGTCCCTGCTCTCAACAAAGGGCATAAAATATAGACAGAAATGATGCATAGAAAAATCCATACAATAAGGGAGAATAGGGATGGAAGTAAGGACCATTTTTGGTTGAACAGCCAGTGTGGGGATGAAAAAAAAAAGCAATTTCGAGAAAAAAATCTTGCAATGATATGATATTTTTAAGGCATAAAGAAGAAAGAAAAAAATGTAGACGAAAGTATATATTCAGCACAGCATTAAATTACAACATGGTAGAATTTCTATATATTATTTGAAAGGTCAAGAAACTAAGGCTTATTCTCTTTAGAAAAGGAGCAACTTCAAAGTGAACGAATCAAGGCTTTCCAAATTATGAGCAGTATTGAAAACTTGACAGAAAAGATTTTTACAGTAGCCAAGGGAACCTAAAAGCAAAAAATATAATATAATAATTATGAAATTAATTCCAAAATAGAGACTACACCCAGAAAATAGATGTTTTATATAACAGAGCACATAGTTCAGCAGAGATAGCAGAAATGGAAACAAAGCACATACATTAAAGAGACATCTAAATTTGCTTCTGGAGAAGGAGGGGATCAAGAGAGAATGGGGAATTAAGATAACCCCTAAAAAGAGCAGGATTACCTGGTCTTAGCCTGAAATTCCATATGTGCTTATGTTCTATTTTTAATCTTATAATCCTGCAGGTCCCTTCAGAGAGCTTAGTCTCAGGAAGTTACAGCAGTATCTCATTAGTTCACAGTTCAGTAAACTGCAAACCTTAAAATGCTCAACAAAGAAAACCACTTCAGCACTCAGGCACATTTTATCCAAGTGTGCACACCTACTAGGTCCGAGAGGAAATATTCAGTGCTCCTGCATTCTGCCCACAGTCTGGACAAGCACGATATCCTTAAGCAATATTTACTTCATTGACAAACTGGACTTTCTTTTTAGCCCAGTGAAATCTGTTTGAACTTGAGGACCTGACGGCTGCAAGGTAAACTTGTGTAGTCAGGAAAATGTTAGTCTGTTAGATGAGTGAAGCTTTACCTTTTGATATTCCAGACCTGTAAAGTGTGAATTTGAATTCTAACAGAGATATTAAAGGTTGTCTAGTCCAAACCCATGAATTTTACAGAGGAGGAAACTGAGGTCCATAAAGGTAAGGTGACTGATCAAAGAGTGGCAAAGCCAGGTTCAGAACTTCTGTAGAATTATTATTGGCAATTTCTTAACCTAAGGCAAGTGTAGGAGTGGGGAAGAGGAAGAAACTTGCTATGATTGTCCAAATATTATAAAGGAGTGCATTTAAAGTTAAAAGAACAGGTAAATAATTTACTTCCATCACTTTCCTACTTGTATCTCTTAGTAACTTTGGGTCTCAGTTTCCACAACTGTAAAATTTGGGAGTTGGACTAAATGGCCTAAGAAGCCCTTCTTGCTCTAGATCTTTGTATAATCATGGACATCATAAGGGACAAAAAGGAGAAGCAATGTGCTGCAACAGGAGGCCAATTGATTCATGTCTGATATGGCAGAGGAAGTATCCCCAGGATGTTTCCATTTGAGAATAGAGCTTGCAAAGGAGAAAGTAATTAGTCTTTTCAGTCTTCTGCCCTGATCACACCTCTATAGTCCAGGTAGGGGAATATATCTGCTGACAACTATTTCAGTACCTTTTCTTTCTGCCGATTACCTACCTCCCAATTTAACTTTGAAAAGATAGATGGTCCTCTTTCCATGGCAAGGAATCCCATGGTTGCTTTTGTCCTTAGTGTAGCAACTTCCTTCTCCAATGGAATTTTTAGGACTTCCTTTGTGTTAACATCACCAGCTTCTTTCTGGTAAAGAATTCCCACGACTCTCATTGTCTAACAATAGAAACACAAGTACTCTATTTGTGATTAAGTAATTTGTCCTAAAGGGTTTCCTGGGACTAAAAAGTGTGCCCATCAACAAATAGGTATACATTATTTACACTGTTAAGGGGAATATGTTGCTGTTTGTTTATATGCATACATATAAACCCAATGGAATACAATATACATTCTTTAAGTGTCTTCTATGTGGGAGGCACAAAATTCAGTGAAGCAAAAGAGGCAAACAGAAAAACTCCCTGCTCTTAGGGAGCTTACTTTATGTTGAAGAATATTAATTGATAAATACCTTCTTGGTAATGCTAGGAGAAGGAATAGAGAACTGAAACTATTCAGGGGATCAGGTTATGACTGTTTAAAAAGATGGAACATGAACAGAGAATTGAAGGAGGTCTTGGTGTCCTAAGAACTAAGCTGAGAAGAAAGTGCATTCCATGCTTGGAAGGGCTGGTCGGGGATCAGAAGAATGGTGGGAAAATCTATATTAAGAATTTTTTTTATAAAAACAGAGGCAAGAAGAATCCTTAGTACAGACAATAGAAGTAGGTCAGTTTGTCTAGAATACGGAATATGTGAAGAGGAATAATGTTCGATGGATTTGTACCAGTAGACTAGGGACAGATGTAATGAGAAGGGATTTGAAGTTCTAGGAGTGTAGATAAATATAGGATCTAATGCCACTTCAGATACTTACTAGTTCCATGACCTCAGCCAAGTCAGTTAGCCTCCATGGACCTCTGTTTCTCCATCTACAGAGTGAAGAGATGACATATTAGGTCCTTTCTAACTGTAACTCATCAGTCCTATAAAACTATTTTATTCTAGACTTCTTTAGCAATGGAGTGGCATAGTGAAATTCGTAATTTTAGGATATTAATATGGTCGTTCTATGGAAGATGTATATCAGTGTAATTCTAGGCACCAGGAAACCAATATTGTTTTTTTTCTATTCAATAACACACACATATGAGTCACTGTGACAACTTTTTTTAAACATTATTAATATTTATTTTTTTAGAAAAGTTAACATGGTTACATAATTCATGCTCTTACTTTCCCCTTCACCACCTGAGCTCCTCCCCCACCCATGGCTGATGTGTATTTCCACTGGTTTTAACATGTGTCATTGATGAAGACCTATTTTCAAATTGTTGATAATTGCATTGGTGTGGTAGTTTCGACTCTACATCCCCAATCATGTCTGCCTCAACCCATGTGTTCAAGCAGTAGTTTTTCTTCTGTTCCCACTCCTGTAGTTCTTCCTCTGAATGTGGGTTGTGTTCTTTTCCATAAGTCCCTCAGAATTGCCCTTGGTCATTGCATTGCTGCTAGTACAGAAGTACATTACATTCTATTTTACCACAATGTATAGGTCTGCATCTACAATGTTCTTCTGGCTCTGCTCCTTTCACTCTGCATCAGTTCCTGGAGGTCTTTCCAGTACACATGGAATTCCTCCAGTTTATTATTCCTTTGAGCACAATAGTATTCCATCACCACCATATACCACAATTTGTTCAGCCATTCCTTAATTGAAGGACATACCCTCATTTTCCAATTTTTTGCTACCACAAAAAGTGAGGCTATAAATATTTTCGTACAAGTCCATTTATCTATGATCTCTTTGGGGTACAAACCAAGCAATGGTATGGCTGGATCAAAGGGCAGGAATTCTTTTATAGCCCTTTGAGCAAAGTTCCAAATTGCCATCCAGAATGGTTGGATCAGTTCACAACTCCATCAGCAATGCATTAATATCCCAGTTTTGCCACATCCCCTCCAGCATTCATTACTCTGTGTCATAAAAGGAATTTGGTAGGACTCCTTCTTTGTTTATTATATCAAATAATTTGTATAGTATTGGGATTAGTTGCTCTTTGAATATCTGATAGAATTCACTTGTGAATCCATCAGGCTCTAGTGATTTTTTCTTAGGGACTTCTTTGGTGTCTTGTTCAATTTCTTTTTCTGATATGAATTATTTAGGTATTCTATTTCTTCTGCTGTTAATCTAGGCAATTTGTATTTTTGTAAATATTCATCCATATCTCCTAGATTGCTATATTTATTGCCATAAAATTGAGCAAAATAGTTTTTAATGGTTGCTTTAATTTCCCCTTCATTAGAGGTGAGGTCTCCCTTTTCATCTTTGATACTGTCAATTTGGTTTTCTTCTTTCCTTTTTATTTTATTAGATTGACCAGTACTTTGTCTATTTTATCTTTATTTTCAAAAGACCAGCTTCTAGTCTTATTTATTAATTCAGTAGTTATTTTACTTTTGATTTTTATTAATTTTTCCCTTGATTTTTAGTATTTCTAATTTAATTTTCATCTGGGGATTTTTAATTTGCTCGCTTTCTAATTTTTTAAGTTGCATGCCCAATTCATTAATCTCTGCCCTCCCTAATTTGTTAATATATGCACTCAAGGTTATAAATTTCCCCCTGAGTACTGCCTTGGCTGTATCCCAAAGAATTTGGTAGGATGTCTCATCATTTCCATTCTCTTCAATGAAATTGTTGATTGTCTCTATGATTTCTCCTTTGACTAGCTGGTTTTGGAGAGTCATATTATTTAACTTCCAATTAGTTTTTGATTTGCCTGTCCAGGTGCCCTTACTAATTATTAATTTTATTGCATTATGATCTGAGAAGGTTACATTTATTCTTTCTGCTGTTTTGCATTTGTTTGCAATGGTTCTATGCCCTATTTCATGGTCAATCTTTGTGAATGTACCATGTGCAGCTGAAAAGAAGGTGTCTTCCTTTTTGTTCCTATTTATTTTTCTCCACATATCTATTAAATCTAATTTTTCTAGGACTTCATTCACCTCTCTTACCTCTTTCTTATTTATTTTTTTGGTTTGATTTATATAGCTCTGAAAGAGGAATATTTAGATCTCCCACTATTATGGTTTTACTATCTATTTCCTTCTTGAGCTCTGCCATTTTCTCATTTACGAATCTGGTTGCTATGCCATTTGGTGCATACACATTAAGCAATGTTATTTCCTCATTGTGTATAATGTCTTTAATCAGGATGTAATGACCTTTCCTGTCTTTTTTAATCATATCTATTTTTACATTGGCTTTGTCAGAAATCATAATTGCCACTCCTGCCTTCTTTTTCTCATTTGAGGCCCAAAGGATTTTTCTCAAGCCCTTTACCTTAAACGTGTGTATATCCACCCACCTCATATTTATTTCTTGTAGACAAAATATGATAGAATTTTGGTTTCTAATCCACTCTACTATTTGCTTCCTTTTTATGGGTGAGATCATCCCATTCACATTCAGTTATAATTATCAGTTGTGTATTTGCTGACATTTTGGTATCCTCTCCTTGTTCTACCTCTTCTTGTTACACTATTTCCTTTTAAACCAGTGGTTTGTTTTATGCCAGTAACCCTTGTCCCCTCCCTTGATTTACTTCCCTTTCTACCAACTCCCTTATTATTCCACTCTTTTTATTTTTAAGACCTAATGAATTCCCTCCCTCTTCTTCTCCCCTCCCTTTTTTGACCTCCTCACTCCCTTGCTCCCCTTGGTTTATCCCTCTGACTTTCTCAGCAGGGTTAGATAGAGTTTTATATCTCAATGGATAAAGCTACTCTTCCCTCTCAGGGTTAATTATACTGAATGTAAGTTCTAAATCCCTCTTAATACTCTCTTCCTCTCCTTCTTATAATAGTATTTATCCCTTCCCCATCCCATGCCCTCTTTGTGTGTAATAGAATATCCTATTTTTCTTATTCATTCAAGTTTCTATTGGTATCCTCTACTATTCACCCCCTTTTCCCACCCCCATATCATCTTAGACCATTTAGTATTTCAACCTCTCTCTATGAATAATTCTTCTAATTACTATAATAGTGAATACTATAATAGTAAATAGAGTTCCTTACAGAGAATTATATATAACATTTCTCCACATGGGAATACAAATAATTAGATCATATTGAAGCCCTGAAAGAGGCAAATTTAAAAAATAAGAGTTTTATTTCTTTCCCCTCTGTTTTTTATTTACCTTTTCATGTTTCTCTTGATTTTTGTGGTTGGATATCGAAGTTTCCATTTAGTCCTGGTCTTTTCTGTAAATACTTGGAAATCTTCTACCTTGTTGAATGCCCAAACTTTCCCCTGGAAGTATATAATCAGTTTTGATGGGTAGGTGATCCTTGGTTTTAGACCCAGTTTCTTGCCTTTCTGAATATCATAATCCAACCCTTGCAGTCTTTTAGTGTAGTGTCTGCCAGATCCTGTGTGATCCTGACCTGTGCTCCTTGATATCTGAATTGTCTATGGGTTCTTGTAACATTTTTTTCTTTTACTTGGAAGCTCTTGAATTTGGCTATTATATTCGTGGAGGTTGTTCTTTCTGTGTCTAGTGTAAAGGGTGATCTATGGATCCTTTCAATGTCTATATTGCTTTCTTGTTGTAGAACTTCAGGGAATTTTGCTGAATAATTTCTTTTAGTATGGAGTCCAAATTTCTTTTAATTTCTGCTTTTTCAGGAAGACCAATGATTCTCAGATTGTCTCTTCTAGACCTGCTTTCTTGGTCTGTCACTTTCTCATTGAGATATTTCATGTTTCCTTCTATTTTATCAGTCTTTTGACTTTGTTTTATTTGTTCTTGCTGTCTTGAGAGATAATTAGCTTTTAATTGCTCAATTCTAGCCTTTAGGGACTGGTTTTCAGCTATAATGTTTTGGTTTTCCTTTTCAATCTGGTCATTTTTGGTCTTCAATTTATTTGGCTCATTTTCCTATTGTGAAATTCTGCCTTTTAAACTGTTATTTTCTTGCCAGATTTTGTTTTCAATTTGCTTACCATTTTGTTTGATTTTTGGGCATCTTTCTCCAGTTGGGAGTTTCTGCCTTCTAACCTGTTAATTTCCTTTTCAGCTATTTCCCACTTCTCTCGCCAAATCTCTTCCATTTTTCTCATCATCTCAGATTTGAACTCTTCAATAGCTTGTGGCCAGTTTTCATTATTTTGGGAAAGTTTGGATATGATTACTTGTTTGTTCTCCTCTGCTATTTGTTCTTTTGTCTGGATTTTATCTGTGTAAAAGTTGTTGAGTGTTACAGATTTCTTCTTGATGTTCTTTCTTTTTGGGGTTCTTGTCTCTGTCTTGCCATTGTTAGCCCTGTGCCCTCTCAGGCTTATCCTCACCCTCTGGGTCTGTCTGCTCTTTTTAGGCTCCTGAGGTCTTAGATCTAGTTGTTCTTAGGTTCAAGCCTCCTGGTGGTCCCCTTGCTTGTTCCTCTGCCCAAGGCTCCTTTAACAGTCTCAGGGTGCTGCTTCCACAGTTGTGCATCCCTCTGCACTGGGTCCTCACTCGAGGTCCACATCTGAGCTCAGGAGTCCTCTTCTGCTCTCAGGATCCCTGTCTGAGCTTGTGTCTGAGCCTGCACTCGTGCCTGTGCTCAGGGTTTGTGTTCAAAGTCTGAGTATTCTTTAGCCGCTTGGGGTCTTAAGTCTTGCTGCTCTCAGGAGCAGGCCCTGGTGACCCCAGGTAGCTGCCAAGGACTTAATGCATGCCCCAAACTTGCTCTAACTCTTTTACGCTGACTTTGGCATTGTAGGTGATGTGGGATGGGGAAGGGCATTGTTCAGCTTGCATTTTAGTGAGAGCTGTTTCACCCCTTTTTAGCATGGAAATGCCCCTATTCCACATACCTCCAATGCTGTGCCCTGTTGTGGGATCCCTTTGTTCTTCTGGATTTGTTTTTATGTCTTCTTGAGGAGTCCTATATGTTTCAGTTAGGAGAGGTTAAGCAGCTGCTCTTTACTCTGCCGCCATCTTAACCAGTACTGTGACAACTTTTAACCAGTGTCCTAAAAATAATAAAATGTGTACATATACAGACCCCCACAAATACCTGTGATTAATTTTTGTGGACATTGTATGTAAAAAAATTATGAAACTATCCAGCATTTTTTTTCATGAGTCTTTTGATTACAACTTTAAAAGTATCTTACAGGTAGATTCTATAAACTAAAAGATAATCAAGTTACTCTCAGAGCCTGTTTTTTTGTTATTGTTTGTTTGTTTGTTTGTGGCATTAGCATTCCTTGAGATATTTAAACCTTCACAACTCTTTAACACAGTGGGTATTTTCCTTATAACATCATCATTTGTTCCTGAATTTATTTTTTTAATTATTCTTGCTTCAATTTTCTCTGATTATCTCTTCTCAAAAATATCATCAACAATTCATTCTAGTTTTTAATTTATTCAAGTTAATTTCTACTACTACCAGCATGGGAAAATTATTAAAAGAAAAATTTTTTTTCAATAATGATAACTCATATACTTAAAGAGCTTTAAGATTTACTTTTGATTGTTTCAACAATAATCCTATTAAATAAGTAGAGTTTCTCCATTTGACAGATGAGAAAACTTATTCTTATAATGAAAGAGACTTACTCTTAGACACAAGGAAAATGAGAATCAGAGATAAGTCTCAAATTCATTTTTTTCTAACTTTAAAATCAATGTTCTTACCAGTATAAGATATTGTCCAATGTCCAAATCATCCAAATTGAAATGAACTTGGGATCAAGAATGCAGTTGTTTTCATTTTCCCAGCTCATATGAATCCCCTTATGATATAAGCTTAGGAGATCTCCTTCTCTCTCTTGCAATTCTCTTATATACTGGTTAAGACTGGGTAGTGAGGTTTCAGTTCTTTCTCATCTCAAAGAACTCCCCTTAGAAGATGAGAAAGCCCTGATAACAGTTGCAGGAGCTATTAATATCTACCTATGATTAATTGCAGCTCAGTGAGGACAATGATAGTACTGACCTACCTTATATCAGACTTTTCTTCTCTCCCATCACCTGTAAAGGTTATCATTTTCTTAGGAAAATATTTCTTTTAGAGTGATGCATCAGTGATTTTTTTTCCCAAAATAAGATCAATTTCATCTACCCAGATTTTGTTCTCAAAGAACAAGTTGGCATTGGAGAAAGAGCAAAATATATCACTGAGGGGAAAAAGAGAAATCTGATTAAGATTTCATAGGGCTAATTCTGAAGAAATATAATATATGTGCATATTATAATATGCTTTACATATAGAGAGAGTGAGAGTGAGAGAGATGCCTGCATCTTTTGAGAAATATCAGAGAGAATGCAATAAAAATTACTGAAGTAAACTATAATCATTATTAAAATATATTATCTTATTTAAATCATGTCAACATTGAAATCCCCAAATGGCCTTCTAGAATTCCAATTTAGAGCACTGAGGAAATACCAAAAGTGATCTTTTTACAACTATTTAAAAAAACTATTTAAAAAGTTTATTTTGCTCATGAAAACAAAGGGAATTCTTTGGAACACATATATTCCCGCATGCCCCTTTGATGGAAAACCCAAGACACTGAAAATATAGGCCATGAAATGAATTATCTAGGGTGCTCCTAATGTGACTATTTGCTCCCATTGCAGCAGGCTACCCATCATCATGTTCATTCTCCTCAAGTCTTCATCATTATACTACACATTTGGAAATCTTGTTAGCATGTGGTTTTGCTGCCCCTTTCCTGGCAGCTGTCAGATTTACACTTACATAGCAACAAGCAGCACATTATTGTTTCCAGGGAAAGGCACCCCCCCCCCAATCTCTTTGACATTGTAGGATCTGACCCACTGCTTTAATTAGCATTTTTTTACAGACTCTGATCTAAAATGACAACTGATCTTCCCTACTTCTTTCCCCCTTCAAAATCAGTCCTGGATCTGGTTGAAATTAGCTTTGCAGTGCTACCTTAAATTGGCTCCATCTCATTTTGCAGTTATTTGTAAATCAGGATATGTTCACTTTAACTTGGATTCTGATTGAAAGCATAAAATTCAATTCCCCCAAATGCAATAGATGAATTTAGAAAAAGAAGCATAATTTGTTTTTGATCCTGATGAGGTATACCCAGAACCCAGAAATATTCATAATTTGCCGAATTTTAAGCAGCCCATAAAATGGTCTATCATTTCACATCATTAACTGCATTGCACAAGGAAACATTAAAGACATGACTGTAAAGCATTGTAAATGAAGATGTTTGTCCTTGGGTTGGAGTCCCACATTCACTAAACGTGGCACCCATTATGTTATCCCGTCCTTCTAAAGAAGGAAATGTCAAGCTGCTCTGACATTGAAAGATTTGACCCTTTATTTCCATTAGCCTCCGGAGAAGCAGTCATCTGAAATGGCAGGGAGATTTCTTAGTTCTTTCGTGTTGAGATCTCAGCCACCAAGCTTCTCTCCCTTCCAATCAATTGCAAAGGGACAAAAATCAAACCACAGAAATCTCAGTGGCTCTCTACAAGTTTGCTCATTTCCTCAATCTTTTTTATTTGAAACCAATTTCTGATAACAAACAAATACCTCCTGCCCCTAGTTCAAAGGATGAAGAACAGATGAAAGAAAAGTATAATGGTTTTGATCTCATTAGGACATCGTCATTAGTGGGGGAGCAATTAAAAAAGTAATTGCATCACCCTGACTAGACTTTTCTTGTGATCAGGAGGGGGTCATTCACCAGGCCCATCATCCTCTGTGGTTAGTGGTATCATCATTCATCTTCTGCTGTGTGCCATGTGTTAGGTTTTCTTTCCTTGAAGGCATCCAGACTCCTGGAAGTTTCCAAACAACATTTCAGGAAAGATCCTGGAGTGATGGCTATTGCCACCTCCAATCATTTGTTAGGTGAGAATGGAAAGAAAACTTTCTAAATATATATAACTCTATTCCTAAGATTTTTTTAATAGACTCTATACCTGGTCTACTACACAAAGCAAGCAGAGCTCCTGAGGGATGCCACAGAGTCCAATGAGGAAAATTCCTATCTGGAGTCACAGGATTTGAGTCCAAATTCTATGTTTGACTACTTACATGTGTGATCTTGTGCAAGTTACTTTCTTGGACCTCAGCTTCCTTATCTGTAATATGAGGAAAATTTGACTAAATAATTGAGCACCTAGTCACATAGTAGGTAGAGTGCTTGGCCTGGAGTCAGGAGTTGAGTTTATATCTACTATTCAAGTGATTACAGACAAATTACTTAAGTTCTCTGGGCCTTACTCCTCTGAAAAATGAAATGATTTAATTCAGTGGCTGTTGTTGTTCTTTCTAGCTGCCAGTTCATTATTTTATGATGTCTAAGGATCCTTCTAGCTCTATCTAGTGTCAGACACATTTGTTGGGATTGGATAAATAAATATTCTCTTTCTATACAATGATTTTTTAGCTAATATTATATTTCACTTGAATGAACCTATAGCCTTGTCCTTTCTTTTCCATTTATCCTTCATAAGAAGTGGATCCATTGTTTTGTAGCCATCCTCTGCATATCCTGACAGTATTCAGATACCATAGAGTCATGATGGTGAACTTGCCTGAAGAGTTAATTATTAGAAAGGCAGAGGGACTCAGGTGGAGCTGTTCCTTTACCCCTCTCCACTGGGTCTCCCCACCATTCTTTCCAGCAGCCCAATGGAAATGCTTACTCCCTTCTATGAGCAGAGTGGCTGGGCCACTCCCCTCCCTCACTTCTTATCCTGTCTAGGATATAGGGAGAGGCAGGGCACATCACACAGTGTGTGAGTGAGTGGGGTATAGCATAGCACACAATCAATAATGGTTCACCATCACTGTCATAGAGTGTACAAACTATTCATCTGTGATTGTTTATATAAGTGACCTACCTCCTTTTTCAGGCATATATTTCCTTGATGGAAAGCTACTTATACATTTTTATATAGTTCTTTGTTTCCCAAAAATGCTAGTCACACCTACCATAAGTCTTTCTATTTCCTGTTTACCTACAATTTTATTCTTTAGAGACTGTGGTATTCTGTGATCCAAATTGCTTCTCACTTACCAAATATGGCTCAGTTCTACCCACTCCTTAACAGGGAGCCAATCTCATGTGCAATTAGTAGGTTACAAGCAATAACAAAAATATGCGGTTTATGTGAATCTGACTCTTAGAAGCTAAATGAAAACTCCAGCTCATACTGTTCCTTTAGTTTTTATGGTCACAGCTGAGTATCTGTCATCTTTTTGGTGAAGCAGAATATAGCCAATTAGGAACCATAGCCACACTGTGATCAGGGATACAGTTAGAAAAAAGGACTCAAATGGGAAGAGAATTCACTCTAGGAAACGGAAGGTGACAACAAATAGAAACTGATAAAATTCGTTATGCTGGATGATTTTCCTAATTTGTCACTTTGATGAGGTGCTCTTGTGGCTCTGGAAATCCTCAAAATAAATGAGTCTTAAGGAAGGATTGAAAAAAAGCTTGCCAAGTATGAAGTAAGAAACTATTGGTGCAAAAGAAGCTATAAAACCTTATCTTCACCCAAACAGCCTATCAACCAAGTAAGAATATTAGATGCTCATCTCCTAATTTCTTTTTGACAGATATTTGCTTGATGCTAGTGGAGTGGAGCATTAAATTGCTAAGGTGACAAGTACCTGGGAATTATATAGATGGACAAAAATATCAATGTATTTAATTTTTGTTAATCCCTATAATTCATCTTTTTCCCCCGGGAATGCAGATGATCTTAACTGGATGTCTGGAGCATGGAGGCAATAAATGAGTAAAATGTGTATGATATATTAGATAAGGGACACATATTTAATAGGAAATACGTGGAGAGTAGAAAAAATGCTGGACTTGGAGTCAGGAAGTCAAATGAAGCTACAAATATTTACTATACAATCATAGACAAATCAGTTGGCCTCTCTAAAAGTTAGTTCCTCATCTGTGGAATGACGAAAATAAAATCTACACTCTGATCATGTTATTGTACTCCCTATTCTCAATTTCTTTCTGGGCATATTAGCTTCCTCCCTGGCATCCTGAGTTCCACAATGGTGAAATTTCATTGTGTCTGACCACTCTCAGATGCACTATGATCTACTTTTGCCATCTACCTGCTCCAATACATTTTCTACATCGTGCTCTGCACATAGTAATCATGCTTGCACTACTATTACTGAAAAAAATATATAAGTTAACCTCTTTTTTCCTATGACTCTATTAACAATGTTGGTGATTGTTCAGAACAAAACTTCTTTCCTTAGCTGTATTTCCTCAAATGTACCCATGTGTTGTCTTCCTCTATTAAATTATAAGAACCTTACGAACTTTGATGGCATGAAACGTCTTGGTTCTTGTATTTTGATTCTGCTTGGTTAGCACTATAGATGACAAAATATGCAATGATTTTTTTTATTCATTCATTTAGTCATTAATTTACTTTTTGTCAAAATTAGAAGTATTTAATAAAATAATGCATTTATGAAATATTGTAAACCTTGAAGTGTTATATCAACTATGATTATAGATGTTTGCTATTCATTTAGTCATACCCTATCCCTTCTTTAGAACAGAATATTTGATATTGAATTTTAATAAAATATAGTTGAAGCATAAATTGTACTAAATATGGGTTCTGTAGGTGATGTAAGAATTTTTGTAAGATATTGTTTTGAGTCCTGACTATTTGGATTAAATTTAAAAAATAATGAAAACTAGTATTATTTAAGCATATATTTTGATGATGTTTTTAAAATAATCTAAAAAGGGTATGCCATAGTGGAAAAGAAAGGGGATGAGAACTTTTTAAATACTAATTATATGCCAACCACTTTGCTACGTTCAAAGGTATTCTATTCTTATAACATTCCTGTAAAGTACTATCATGATCCTTATCTTTCTGGTAAGAAAACAGAGAAAAAGGTTAAGTGACTTTTCTAAGATCATATTGCTAGTAAAAAAGTTGGTATATAAATTTCTGATGCAGGATTTGAACTTAAGTCTTCTTGACTCAGCCAGACCTAGGACTCTATCCATTGTATCACTTGCCCCTTCAGACATAGTATAGTCAGATTTCAGACTAACATTTGATAGTTTCTCATAATAACCTTGCTCACAGAATGGAGAAATATGAAATGGATAGTTAAGTTTGTTCAAAACTGGATGGTAAATAAATAGTATTGACTAATTAATCAATGTTACCTCTGCAGTTTATATTAGATTAGACTATATTAGATCTATACCAGTGTTCTATCATTTCTCTTATACTCTTAGCATTTTCCTCAGTATCTTATAGGAAGGTAGTTTTGGCAGACTGAGGCCAGATTTGAACTTAAGAAGATAATTCTTTATGATTCCAGATCTATCACTCTAGAAATAAAGTACCCTAGTTACCTGAAATAAGTATAAAGTATTGTATTTAAGTTAAAACAAACAACTGCACATGTATATAGTATGGAAGGCACATTATTATTCACATTAAAAAATAATACCAAGTGAATAAGCATTTGTTAACCTCCTACATCAGTGATGGGCAAACTATGGCCTACAGCCCAGATACGGTCCCCTGAAATGTTCTATCTGGCCGCACATTATTCCTAATCTGATTAATACAATGAGTGGGATATGTTATGGACAAATGATTGTAATGCAAAAGTTGCAAGAGAGGATTTTGTTCTTGCAGGGGGCCAAATGAAAATTTCTGGCAGTTGGGAGCCTGAGAATTCTAAGAGAAAGTTCAGTTGGTGCCTGACGAACAGAGCAGGAGTATCAACCAGAGCTCTATTTTGGCTTTTGGTTTGCTTTGGCCTTTGCCTTGCCTTTGGATAATTTAATTGGTGAGCAAAGTTAGTGAACAACCTTAAATCTTCTGACATACCCAAAATGAAACTGCATTGAATAACTTTCATCCTATCTAGCACATCCATTATGTCATGGTCTTTCATGCAAGGTATAATTGATTTTTGGTTCAAGACAGTCCCCAATTTTGTGCAACAAGCTTTAGACCTATATGACTATTATAAATGGTGTGCCTTAACCATGGCTGAGTGCATTTGTTTTATCCCAACTGCCATAGCCATAGCCATAACCCTATCCATTTGGCAATTCCTAACAGTCTCAAAGAACATATGTTCTCACTTTATGGCAAATTTTCAAAAGACAAATTAGCAGATTGTAATGCAAAAGTTGCAAGAGAGGGCTTTCCTCTTGCAGGGGGCCAAATGAAAATTTCTGGTCGTTGGGAGCCTGAGAATTCCAAGAGAAAGTTCAGTTGGTCCCTGACTCTTGAACAGAGTGAGAGGATCAACCAGAGCTCTATTTTGGCTTTCAGTTTGCTTTAGCCTGTGCTTTGTCTTTGGATAATTTGCACTTAGCTAATTTCTCTGGACCATTCCCTGAACTTCTCCATATTATTTCCCTGTTTTTCCTTGTCTGTTTCCCGGGGCTCTGGGAGGTAGGGTGGCTTTTGGGTTTTTAATGAAAAGACTTTGTGGGTTTAGTTTTCCCCAATAGGCACATAGGACATCCTTGAATTCAAACTATCCCTTTAGTATACCCTCTACCTTAAAAGCAGCCAAATCTTCCTCAGCTGAGAGAGCAGGTTCTCTCTCAGTCTAACCCTTTCCTGAGACCCTCCCCCATCTTGAGTTTCTCCCTAGCAGTTGTCAGAAACCCCAATCCCCTCTCTCCTTCCAGACCACCCTGAAACATTAATAAACCATTGGTTACCTAATTAGACCCTCTGGAGAATCTTTGTGTTGAAGAAACGAGGCAAAGATGAAGGGGAGGAATAATTCCCTTTTATTTCCTGAGGGAAACTGGAGGCAACCATCTTGGGAGGAAGTAGTTGCCCAACACTTCCTCCTGAATCCCCTTAGTTTCATACTCAGGGAGGAGCCTTGTGGTTCCTACTTTGAGGATTTGAGAAACTGACAAGAAAGCCCTCAAGTCAGATTCAAACCACTTCTGACTGGCCCTATTCCTTGTGTCTGTAAAAGTATCTTTCCTGCCTGGAAGGGTTCAACCTATTTTCCCCCAGTGTCCTCTGTCTCTAGCCTGAGTGTCTAGTCGTTGTCAGCTGCCTCTCCTGAATACCTCACCTGTACTCTTACCATCCAAATACCACCTTGTCCATTCCTCCCTAGACTTAGCCTTCCCTTACATTCCTATCCTATTACCTCAATCACCTTTAACCCTCTGTCACTCAGCAAGGGAAGGAGCTCACCCCCTAACTTTAGTGTACCCCGCTTTTTCTCCATAATGGATATAATAGAATGAAACTTCTAAAAAGTTGCCTTAAAAACAGACTGACACATGAGCATTTCCTTTCCTTTGGCCCCCTCTTTAAAAAGTTTGCCCATCACTGTCCTCCAAAGTCAATAGTCTCAAATTGGGAAGTTCAAAAGAGAACAAAACAAAACAAAACAAACAAAAAAAAAACCAGACTACCCTCCAAGAGCTTATTTAGCATCAGAGGAGGAGAGAAACTCAAGGGATAAATATAGAAATAGGTACTCCACTTGCATTTTCTTTTAGGATGAGATAGAACCAATAAAATAGTCAGGAAAGACTTCCCATAAGACATAGAGCATAAGCATAACCATTTAGGAGGTAAGAGATTATAAGGAGTGAAAGTTAAAAAGGAACAGGATACAGGCAAGAGAATGTTGCTATGTGAAAGCACAGAAACAATTGAGGGAACCATAAATAGGCCACTTTGACCAGAGTGTAAACTGCCCGTAAAGGAAAAATGTGACTTGCTGTGCAGAGTCTCCAGCGGCCGGGAAGTCTTAGGGCTGGTGGGTGCACTGGTCAGGAGAGAGGGCCTTGCTGGCATAGGACTCAGGGAGTCAAACACAGGCACTGGAGAGGTGACTGGAGGAGAAAACCAGAGAAACACAGCAACAAAGCCCAGAAGATGGTCTCTCAGAGAGAGCCAAACCCCAGAGCGCAGACAGCTTGGCTTCCTCATACCGAGATAGAGAACTCAGGGCTTCAAGAAGAAAGAAAACCAGATCAAATGCAGTGGATAGCGCAGTGGGACCCCACTGCTGGAGAGGTCAGTTCAGAGAAAATGCTCCTTGTCACCCCACCTTTCTTGGGTTTTTTTGTTTGTTTGTTTGTTTTTCCCCTCCCCTCCAGGTTTTGGGGTTTTAGCCTCAGGACAGACTAATCCAATCAATACAGGATTAATCCCAACAATTGGACAGGCTAAGAAGTATTCCAAGGGCAGAGAAAGTAACTACAAAGCTTTGCCCCTGGAGGGAAGATCTTTCATCAAAAACATTAAACACATCTGCTCAAACTAGGAGAACAAGTAAGGGAAAAAACAATTAGTAAGCAACAGAAAAAGAGAAAAGAAATGACAATTGACAGCTTCTTTCAAGGAAGTGAAAAGGGAGCAAATGAAACAGAAATAGAAGGAGAGGAAGTAGTTCCAGTGAACTGGACACAGGCTTTGGAAGATCTCAAAATTCAATTAACTCAAGAATTTAAAACTCAATTAAGTCAAGAACTTCAGGAACTCAAAAAAAATCAAGAGAGGCTGAAGACAATTTGAAAAAGGAAATACATGAGCTAAAACAAGAAAATAAAGTCTTAAACGCCAGAATTGGCCAGCTTGAAAATGAAGCAAAGAAGGCAAAAGATGATCTACAAAGAAAATCAGACCAGAAAGAGAAGGATGATCAAAAAGCCAGGGATGAAATGCAGTCTTTAAAAACAGAACTCAACAACTAAAAGAAAATGACTTCACAAGGCAGCAGGAATATATTAAACAAAATTTTAAAAAAAATTGAAAAATTTGAGGAGAATATGAAACACCTCATTGATTCAACCAAAGATCTGGAGAATAGAGCTAGAAGAGACAACTCAAGAATTATTGGTTTACCAGAATATCATGATAAAAGAAAAAGTTTAGATAGCATTTTACAAGAAATTATCAGAGAAAATTGCCCAGAAATTCTTGAACAAGAGGGAAAAGTAGAAATGGACAGGATCCAGAGATCACCTCCTACATTTAATCCACAACTGACAACTTCGAGGAATATTATAGCCAAATTCAAAAACTACCAGACCAAGGAAAAATATTACAAGCTGCTAAAAAGAAGTCATTCAGATACCAGGGAACCACAGTAAGGAAAGCACAGGATCTGGCTGCATCTACATTGAAGTACCGGAAGGCATGGAACACAATATTCAGGAAAGCAAGAGAACTGGGTCTACAACCAAGAATCAACTATCCAGCAAGACTAACTATATTATTGCAGGGGAAAGTATGGTCATTCAATAAAATTGAGGACTTCCAAACATTCATCAAGAAAAAAACGGACTTAAACAGAGAGTTTGCTGCCCAAACCCAGAACACAAGAGAATCAACATAAGGTAATTGAGAGAATGGGGGAGGAGAAAAAATTATTTTCTTTAAGGGACACAACAATTTTAATCAATTTATATCCTAAGAAGAAAAGAAGGTATTGGCAAATATTAAAAATGATTATTACCAACAGGGTAACTAGAAGAAGTTTACATAGAGGGAAAAGGAACAAACTGTATAGGATGAAATGTGAAGAGATATATAAATATGTATATGTAGGTATGTATGTATAAATATATACAAAACTGGGGGGGGAGAGAAGATAACAATAAGAAAAAAGGAAAGCAAACAAAAAGGAATAAATTTATATTCCATAAAGAAGCACGTGGGATCAACAGGGAAAAAAACAATACACTGTAAGGATAAAGAGGTTAGAGAGAGAGAATATTCAATACTTAAGTGCATTGAAATCAACTTAGAGAAGAACAATCACATCCATAGGGGCAGAAAATTGATTCACACCCTATAGAGAAGTACAAGGGTAACAAAGGGACTAGTAGGGAGGGAAGCAATACTAGGGAGGGAGAGGGCTTGGTGGGGAGAGGCACCACGTGGCTTTAAAGAACAATAAGAGGGGAATAAGAAGGGAGGGTGGAGAAAGGGAAGTACAACAAGGGAGAGGATTATAGGAACTGATTAAAAACAAAACACTGGTATAGAAGGAAACAGTGAAAGAGGAAAGAACAGGACTAGGATAGAGAATCAAAATGTCTGGGAATGCAGAGTTGATAATTATAACTCTGAATGTGAATGGGATGAACTCACCCATAAAACAGAAGCAAAAAGCAGAGTGGATTAGAAACCAAAACCCAACCATATGTTGTTTACAAGAAACGCACATCAGACAGACAGAAAGACATAGAATGGACATGAGAGGATGGAGCAAAATCTTTTGGGTTTCAAATGGGGAAAAGAAGGCAGGGGTGGCTATCATGATCTCTGAGAGAGCCAAAGTAAAAGAGATAGGGAAGGTTACTACATCCTAATAAAAGGCAGTATAAACAATGAAGAAATATAAATACTCAATATGTATGCACCAAATGGTATAGCTTCCAAATTTCTAAAGGAGAAGCTAGTGGAGCTCAAGGATCAAATAGATAGCAAAACCATACTAGTGGGGGACCTGAACCTTCCCCTAGATAAGTCAAGCCAACAAATAAATAAGAAAGAGATGAGAGAGGTGAATGAAACCCTAGAAAAATCCAAGTTAATAGATATTTGGAGAAAAATAAATAGAGACAAAAAGGAATACACCTTCTTTTCAGCAGCACATGGAACATTCACAAAGATAGACCATGTAATAGGGCACAGAAACATGGCAAACAAATGCAAAATAGCAGAAATAATAAATGTAACCTTCTCAGATCATAATGCAATAAAAATAGTTATTAGTAAGAATACATGGAGAGGCAACCCAAAAACTAATTGGAAATTAAATATGATTCTCCAAAATAATTTAGTGAAAGAACAAATCACAGAAACAATTAATAATTTCATTGAAGACAATGACAATGATGAGACATCTTAACCAAACTTATGAGATGCAGCCAAAGCAGTTCTAAGGGGAAAATTGATATCACTAAGTGCATATATTAACAAATTAGGGAGGGCAGAGGTTAATGAATTGGGCATGCAACTTGAAAAACTAGAAAATGAACAAATTAAAAAATCCTCAGATGAAAACTAAATTAGAAATACTAAAAATCAAAGGAGAAATTAATAAAATCAAAAGTAAAAAAAACTATTGAATTAATAAATAAGAGTAAAAGCTGGTATTTTGAAAAAACAGATAAAATAGACAAAGTACTGGTTAATCTAATTAAAAAAAGGAAAGAAGAAAACCAAATTAATAGTATCAAAGATGAAAAAGCAGACCTCACCTCTAATGAAGAGGAAGTTAAGGCAATCATTAAAAACAAAATATTTTGCCCAATTATATAGCAGGATATTTAGTAATCTAGGTGATATGAATGAATATTTGCAAAAATATAAATTGCCTAGATTAACAGCAGAATAAATAGAATACTTAAATAATCCAATATGAGAAAAAGAAATTGAACAGGCCATTAAAGAACTCCCTAAGAAAAAATAGCCAGGGCCTGATGGATTCACAAGTGAATTCTATCAAACATTCAAAGAACAATTAATCCCAATGCTATACAAATTATTTGATATAATAAGCAAAGAAGGAGTCTTACCAATCTCCTTTTATGACACAAATATGGTACTGATTCCAAAGCCAGGCAGATCAAAAACAGAGAAAGAAAATTACAGACCAATCTCCTTAATGAACATAGATGCAAAAATCTTAAATAGAATACTAGCAAAAAGAGGCCAGCGAGTGATAAAGAGGGTTATTCATCATGATCAGGTTGGACTTATACCATGAATGCAAAGATGGTTCAACAGTAAGAAAACCATCCACATAATTGACCATATCAACAAGAAAACCAACAAAAACCACATGATTATCTCAATAGATGCTGAAAAAGCCTTTGACCAAATACAATACCCATTCCTACTGAAAACACTAGAAAGTATAGGAATAGAAGGTTGTTTCATAAAAATAATAAACAGTATATATCTTAAACCATCAACAAGAATCATATGCAATGGGGATAAATTAGAAGCCTTTCCAATAAGATCAGGTGTGAAACAAGGATGCCCATTATCACCTCTTTTATTTGACATTGTACTATAAACACTATCAGTAGCAATTAGAGAAGAAAAAGAAATTGAAGGTATTAAAATAGGAAAGGAGGAGACTAAGCTATCACTCTTCGCAGATGATACGATGGTCTACTTAAAAAATCCTAGAGAATCAACTAAAAAGTTAGTAGAAATAATCAACAACTGTAGCAAAGTTGCAGGACACAAAATAAATGCACAAATATCATCAGCATTTCTATATATTTCCAACACATCACAGAAGCAAGGGGTAGAAAGAGAAACAACATTTAAAATTACCCTAGACAATATAAAATTCTTAGAAATCTATCTACCAAAACACATACAGGAGTTATACGAACATAACTATAAAACACTATCCAAAAACATAAAATTAGATCTAAACAATTGGAAAAACATTGAGTGCTCATGGGTAGGACAAGCTAACATAATAAAAATGACCATCCTACCCAAATTAATTTACCTATTTAGTGCCATACTTATCAAACTACAAAAACCTCTTTACTGAATTAGAAAAAAACTATGACAAATTCCACTTGGAATAACAAAAGATCAAGAATATCAAGGGAAATAATGAAAAAAAAAACCTGAAAAAAGGTGGCTTAGAAGTACCAGATCTTAAGCTATACTATAAAGCAGCAGTCATCAAAACAATATGGTACTGGCTAAGAGATAGAAGGGAGGATCAGTGGAATAGACTTGGGGTAAGTGATGTCAGCAAGACAGTGTATGATAAACCCAATGAGCCTAACTTTTAGGACAAAAATCCACTATTTGACAAAAACTGCTGGGAAAATTGGAAAACAATATGGGAGAGATTAGGTTTAGATCAACATCTCACACCCTACACCAAGATACATCCAGAATGGGTGAATGACTTGAATATGAAGAGGGAAACTATAAATAAGTTAAGTGAAAACAGAATAGTATACCTGTCAGATCTATGGGAAAGGAAAGATTTTAAAACCAAGCAAGAGTTAGAGAAAATTA
>NC_058134.1:82628635-82638328 GCF_016433145.1 Gracilinanus agilis
GGGTCCTAAGTCTTGCTGCTCTCAGGAACAGGTCCCAGAGCTGCCGATGACTCGATGGGTGCCCCAAACTTGCTCTATTTCTTTTTAGCTGGGTTCGGAGCTATAGGTGAGTGTGGAGGGGGTGGGGGTGGGGCGGTTGCTCAGCTCGCGATTGAGTGAGTGAGAGCCCTTTTTAGCTTGGAAATGTCTCGATTCCACGTACCTTCCACGCTGTGCCCTGTTGTGGGGTTCCTCCGTTCGTCTGGACTTGTTTTTATGTCCCCTTGAGGAGTTTTGTGTGTTTCGGTCAGGAGAGGTTAAGAGCTGCTTCTTACTCTGCCACCATCTTAACCCGGAAGCCCCCATTTTCCAATTTTTTGCTACCACAAGGAACACACCTACAAATATATATTTTGTACAAATGAATCCTTGCCCAGCTTTTTCCCCACCTTTTTGGGTTGTAAACCTAGCAGTGATATTGCTGGATCAAAAGTTATGCAGTCTTTTAAAGCCCTTTGGGCATAATTCCAAATTGAACTCCAGAAGGGTCCAATCAATTTACAACTCCATGAATAAAGCTTAAGTATCCCAACTTTGCCACATCCCCTCCAACATTTATTATTTCCCTTTTCTATCATATTGGCCACTCTTGTTATGTAAAAAGTGATATCTCAGAGTTGTTTTGATCTGCATTTCTCTAATCAGGAGGTATTTCAAACATTTTTTTATGTGATTATTGATAGATTTGATTTTTTTCATCTGACAACTGCCTATTCATAATCCTTGACTATTTGTCAATTAGAGAATGATTTGATTTCTTTCTCTTTTTAAAAATTTTATTTATTTATTTAGACTATTTTTCCATGATTTCATGATTCATGATTCTTCCCACCCCTTTTCCCTTCCCCACTCCCTGAACTGACAAGCAATTCCACTGAGTTATATATATGTATCATTGTTCAAAACCTATTTACATAGTATTCCTATTTGCAATACAGTGATCTTCTAATGGCAAAACCCCAATCATATCCCCATCAAACCATGTGATCGATCATATGTTTTTCTTTTGCGTTTTTGCTCCCACATTTCTTTTTCTGCTTGTGGAAATTGTTCTTTCTCATAAGTTCCTTGGTATTATCCTGGATCATTGCATTGCTACTGATAGAAAAGTCTGTTACATTTGATTGTGCCACAATGTTTCAGTTTCTCTGTATACTATTCTCCTGGTTCTCCTCATTTTGGGCAGCATCATTTCCTGGAGATCATTTCCATTTCACATAAAAATCCTCTAGTTCTAGAAAATAATTCGATTTCTCATAAATTTGACTTAGTCTTTTGTACATTTGAGAAATTAGACCTTTTTCAGAGAAATTTGTTATAATCTTTTCCCCCAGTTTGTTGTTTCTCTTATAATTTGGTTGCATTGTTGTTTTGTATAAAACCTTTTTAATTTAACATAATCAAAATTATTAATTTTAAATCTTGTAATGTTCTCTAGCTCTTGTGGGTTCTAAAATTCTTTCATTTCCCATAGATATGAGAGGTATACTATTCTATGTTCACCTAATTTACTTATAATTTCCCTCTTTATATTTAGGTCATTTACCTATTTTGAATTTATCTTAGTGTAGGGTGTGAGATGTTTATATCTACTTTTTCCCAAACCATTTTCTAATTTTCCTAGAAGTTTTTGTCAAATAGTGGGTTCTTCTCCCAAAAGCTGGGATATTTGGGATTATTGAGCTCTATGGTGCTGTGATCATTTACCCAAAATCTATTCTGTAGTATCATATTGTTTTTATGATCACTGCTTTGTAGTACAGTGTATGATCTGGTAATGCTAGGCTACCATCCTTCACATTTACTTATTTATTTTTTTCATTAGTTCCCTTGATATCCTGGATCTTTTGTTCTTCCTCATCCTCTATGTATGCTTCTTCTAACTACTATGATAATGATAACAATTATGAAGAGTTACAGTTATCATCTTTCCATATAGGAATATGTCTTTCAACCTTATTAAAGCCCTTAAATTTTTTCTCTTTCTTATTTTCCTTTTTATTTTTTCTCTTTGATTTTGTATATGGGCCTCAGATTTTCTGTTTAAGTCTGTGTCTTTTCTTCAGGAATGCTTAGAAATCTTCTATTTTATTAAATGACCATACTTTCCTCTGAAAGAATATAGTCAGTTTTGCAGGGTAGTTGATTCTTGACTATAAACTCAGTTCCCTTGCTTTCCAGAACACCATATTCTAAGGCCTCTGGTCCTTCAATGTGAAAGCTGCCAGGTTCTCTGTGATCCTGAATGCATCTCCGTGATATTTGAATTCCTTCTTTCTAGCTGCTTGCAATATTTTCTCTTTGACCTGGGAGCTCTTGAACTTGGATATAATGTTGCCAGGAGTTGTCATTTGTGGATTTAATGCATGAGGTGGATTCTTTCAATCTGTATTTTACCCCCTTGCTCAAGCATATCAGAGCAATTTTCTTGGATAATTTCCTGTAATATGATGTCTAGGCTTTTTTTTTCTTTTTCTTTTCTTTTTCTTTTCTTTTCTTTTTTTTTTTTTTTTTTTTTTTGGTCATGACTTTCAGGTAGTCCAATAATTCTTAAATTGTCTCTCCAGGATCTATTTTTCTAGGTCAATTATTCCATGTCAAATGTATTTCATACTTTCTTCTATTTTTTCATTCTTTTGATTTTGTTTTATTGTTTCTTGGTGTCTTATGAAGTCATTATCTTCTAGTTGCCCAATCCTCATTTTTAAGACTGAATTCTTTCCTTGACCTTTTGATTCTCCTTTTCCTTTTTCTCCATTCTTCTTTTCATCCTTCATCTTTTTTTTGCTTCATTTTCTAGTTGGTTGATTCTGCCTTTTAATGCACTCTTGTTCAGTTCATGTACCTTTGTTTCCAGATGATCTCTTTTGCTTTTTTTAAAGCTGTTGTTTTCCTTTTCCCATTTTTCTTCAACTTGTCTTATTTGATTTTTGAATTGTTTGTTGAACTCTTCCATAGCCTGAGTCCAATTCCCTGGATTTTTTGAGGTTATGCTTGAAGTTCCTTAGATGCCATCATCCTCTGTTGGTTATGTTCTTTGTTCTTTATCCTCATAGAAGCTTTCAATCACTCCTTCCTTCTTTTTTCTTCTGTTGTTTACTCATATATTCCCCTCTCTGTGGACTATAAACTCTCCTTTGTTTATCTACTAGACCTGGGCATTTGTGTTACTCTACCCTGGAGGGAATTTTTAGTATTCTCTCTCCACTGCTGGTATACTTGATTAGACTAGTTGAGCTGACCTGCTGATCTACTCTGCACTAAGGCCAGATCTTTACTAGCCCAATTGGAAGCCAAGTGTGCCCAGCCAGATTCAACCTCCCCATGCCCATGTAGGAACTGATAGCCACCATCAAAACCTAAACCTTTTGTGATGATGCCAAGGTGCAATGTCACAGCTGCAACTTTCACTCTGGAATCCCCCTGTCAGCCTGCATCCTATCACAGGTCTCTCTGCAGTAGGTGGAATAGGAGAGTTCAGCTAGCCCAGTATTATTTTATGTATTTCCCTTATTCTATGGAAATTGACTCTCTCTCTCTACCGGCCTTTCAAGTTGTTTTTAGCAGGAGAGTCCTCTTACTCCTTGTTGGGTTAGGATTCTGTCTATTTTGAAGAGCTTCTAAAAGATTGGTATGGAAAGATAGTCAGAGAGGTTTTGACTTTTGCTATTCCTGAGCCTCCATCTTGACTCTACCCCTCTGTAATATTGTTTTGTTAGGTTGACTGTACCATTTGTGAGTAAAAAAATCCCTTATCCCGTTATATGAGGATTAGATTTGAATGTTAGCAATAGTCTTGTGATAATCATAATTATAATTCTAAAATAGTTATTATTTTAATAGTTTTGTGATTATTTTAGTATAAGTATTAAGATTGTGAATTAAGTAAATAACTATTTTAGCATAGGCCTTAGTGTCAGTTCTACATGCATCCTCAGCAATAATCATGATCTGGAAATAAGCCTGACCCAGGGTTCAAAGCCTGGTACCATCCAACACCACTCACTCTTTTCCTTTGCATCATTAGTCCAGGCTCCATCACTCCCCCTTTTTCCATCAAGTGACTTCTAAGTCATCATCAAGTGACTTCTTCTACCAATGAGAAGTACATCCTGATCTATTTTTAATATAGTATTTTTAACTTGGTATTTAAGTTCTGATATGCTTTGGGGTATATAGGAAGGTCTATCACAGTGTTGGGTGTCTTTTGGTCTTGACTAGAAGTTTGACTTTGCTGTGGGACTAGTCCTCCTACAATAAACCTATCTTCATCCTATTGCATGGAGACATTGCTTATTATTTGCATTTCTGTGGTTAAAATTATACAACACATATTTAAACATAATTAATTGATTTAGAATATTTTTCCATGGTTACATGATTCATGATTTTTCCCACCCCTCTTCCCTTCCCCTTTCCCTAAACTGACAAGCAATTCCATTGGGTTATACATGTATCATTGTTGAAAACCTTTTCCCATATTATTCTTATTTGCAATAGAGTGATCTTTTAAAGCCAAAACCTCAGTCATACCCCCCAGTGAACCTCTTGATCAATCATATATTTTTACTTTTTATTTGTACTCCCACATTTCTTTTTCTAGATGTGGATAGTGTTCTTTCTCATAAGTTTCTTGGTATTATCCTGGATCATTGCTACTAGTAGAAAAGTCTGTTTCATTTAATTGTGCCAGAATGTATCAATCTCTGTGTACAATGTTCTCCTGTTTCTATGCATTTCTTCTGCATCAATGGAGTTTTTTCCAATTTATATGAAATTCCTTCAGTTCATCATTCCTTTCAGCACAAAGGTTTTCTGTCACCATCAGATACCACAGTTTGTTCAGCCAGTCCCCAATTGATGGAACCTCCTCATTTTATAAATTTTGCCACCACAAAAAGTGCAGCTATAAATATTTTTGTACATGTATTTTTCTTTAATATACCTTTGGGTACAAACCTAGTGGCTATACCATTTTAAGGTAAACAACAGGACAGTTGGTTAGTTAAGGGGGATGTCTACACTAAGCCTGTGAAGACATCCCCCAATGAAATGAGCAGATGATAACAATTTGTTTACATGGCCATGAAGGTAGCTGAAGTAGGGTGTTGTCCAATGTAGAGAGCTTGGTTAGACATTGAAGATGCCAAGGTCATCCATTACATCTCAGGCCATTGCCAGTCATCCTTACTTTTGTGTTGCCATTGGACTTTGATGACTGGAATAAAGAATGAGGCTGATGATTGTGCCACTGTGCCTCACATAAATCTAATTCATTCAGAGTTGGAACTAAAATGGATATACTCAGAAGGGATGAGCAGGGTAACTCTATTATACTAGAGTACCATGAATAATTAAGAATTACCAGTATTGGACCTGTGTGCATCAAGTTTTATGGCATCCACATTTTTAAAGGAAAAGCTGAGATACAGATGGAATAGACAACAAAATAATAATAGTAGAGGACTTTAATTTTCCTATCTCAAAACTAGAAAAATCTAACAAAAAATAAGAAAGATTTTTAAGGATATGAATAGAACCCAAGATAAGTTAAATATGATAGATATCTGGAGAGAATTGAATCACAATAGATGGAAGTTTGACTTCTTAGCAGGGAATACAAGCTTTAAAAAATTGACCTTTTATTAGGGAACAACATCTTAATAGTTAAATGTAGAGGGGCAGAAATATTGAATACATCTGTTTAAGACCCTAACATAATAAGAATTATACATAATAAAGGAACATGGAAACAAAAAGTAAAAACGAATTAGAGATGACATAAATTAATCTTAGGAAATGAATGGATTAAAGAACAAATAATTAAAAAAATAAATGATCTCATTAAGGAAAATGAAGATAGTGAGATGCCATTACTAAGGCCTATGAAATGCAACAAAAGGTGTAGAGGAAAATTCAGATCTCTAAATGCTTATATTAATTTCATAGAAATGAACATAATTTGGGAAACTAGAAAGAAACAAAATAAAAATCTCCAACCAAACACCATATTAGAAATCCAAAAATCTGAAAATGAAGTCAATAAACCTAATATTACATTCCTAGGTCAGCTATGAATTGTTTCTTTAGCAAACAGGTTGAAAATATACATTAAGTTGTAAAACTGTTCATGCTCATTAACCTAGGGATCCCGTTATTAGGGCATTATTGAGAGGGTAAAATATGTATGAAAAATTTGGTTTGTAATGATAAAATAATTGAAAATAACATAAAAGCAATGATTCTAGGAAATAACTAGATTGTTATATTTGAATGTAATATATTTTGTTATGTTATTAGAAATAACAAATACTGGAAATATAAAGAAAAAAAGAAATGTATGATGAGAAGTAAAAAGAATAAGAATAATATATACTCTGATTGCATTAAAAAATAATAGCCACAAAATCAAGAGAAAAAAGCATTGAAATAAAACAAATCCAAAGGGAATTCACAAAGAGGGGATATTTATATTAACACACCTACATAATTCACAAATATATTTAAACACATTCTAATATAGGATTTATTATGTAGTTAGGAAGAAAAGTAAGATAAACATATAAGAGAATTGTAATTTCATTTCTGTACTCTTTTCTTTTTCTTTTATGAGAGAAAAAAATCAAATTTACTCAGGTCAATACATCATGCTAGCAGTGTAATATTAGTTTTATGGGCCTCACTTTCAGTTTTTAGAATTTCTAATTTGGCTTTTAGTTGGAGAATTTTATTTTATTATTTTTTAGTTTTCTCCCAATTTATTGTATTATATATTATTATGTCTTCTCTCTATGATATTAATACAAGCATTTAGAAATATTAATTTTGCTCTAGTTACTGCTTTTGCTGTGTTTCATAGGCCTTGGTATGACATCTCACAATTATCATCCTACTTAATGAGGTTATTTATTATTTCACTTATTTGTTCCTTAACTCAATTATTTCCTATTTAGTCTCCAAATAGTTTTTATATTTGTTTCCATGGTTCCCTTTTATATGTGATTTTTTTAGCTTGCATTCAATATTTTTGACTATACAGTTAAGTATAAAGTTTTTGTGCCCTAGTATAGGTACATTTTTTTTTAAATGGTGGTTTCCACTGCTGAAGAGAAGGCTCACTTCCTTTTATTCCCATTCGATTCTCTCCAGATATCTATCATATTTAACTTAGATTACATTCATCTTCTCAACTTCTTATTTATCTATTTTTGGTTTGATTTATCTGGTTCTAAAAGAGGGAAATTAAAATCCACTACTATTATAATTTTGTTATCTATTTTCATCTGTAACCCATTACAAATATGTATAGTAATACAAAACAAATTTCCACAGTAACTACGTTTAAAAAATCAAACAAGAAAAAAGAAATGATTTATTTATTCACTCTGAAAGTTATCTTTCTTGAGTACATAGCATGTTTCATCACGGGTCCCTTTATTGTGTTGGCCAGAGTTATTAAGGTTTTGAAAGTTGATTATTTTAAAAATATTTTCACTACTGTGTAGATATTTCTCTTTGTTCTACTTCCTACACTTTGCATCCATTCATACAGATTTTCCCAGGTTTCTCTGAAGATACATCTCCCATTATTTCTTATAGTACAATAATCTCCCATACAATTCGTATACCAGAAATGCTATAAATATTTTTGCACATATGCACACTTTTCCTCTTTAATCTATTTAGGATATAGATTTATTAACAGTTTTCCTTGATCAAATAGTATATGTATTTTAATAGTTTTATTAGGGTAACTCTAAATTGCGTTCTATAATTATTATACTAGTTTACATCTCTACCAACAGTGCATTGTTGTACAGTTTTCACATACCTTAAAAACATTTATTATTTCCTTTTCTGTTATTATAGCCATTCTTATGGACTGTACATCAGAGATGTTTAATTTACATTTCTTTAATTATTAGTTGTTCTCAGATTTTTTTCTCACATGGATTTTGAAAACTTTGTGTTCTTCTGAAGACTTTCTCTTAATATTTTTGGTCATTTAAGAATTGGAGAGTTGCTCTTATTCTTGTATATTTGATTCAGATTCCTGTGTTTCTCAGAAATGAGATCTTTATCAGAGAAACTTGCTGCAAAGTTACTTTCCCTAGTAACCTGATTTTCTTCTCACCATGGATACATTTAGTTTTGTGCAAAAAAATAATTTTCAGTAATCTAAATTATCCTTTTTACCTCTTGTAAGCAACTCTATCTTTTGTTTGGCCAGGAAATCATCCTCTATCCATAAATATGGCATATGTGTATATATGTGTTGTAAACACATGTATGTATATACAACATACATATGTTTCCCCTGCTCCACTAATTTAATTTACATATTACAAATTATGTTTTATTTATGCACTCATTTTAAGCATATCTTGGTTATACTTTGTGAAATAATGGTCTATGCCTAGTTTCTGTCTTAATATTTTCCATTCTTCACAACCCTTTTTATAAAATATAAAGCTAGGATCTTGGGATTTATGAAGATTAACACTGTATTTTTTAGCTTCTGTATATTATTTACCTAATTTGTTCCACTGATATACCTCTCTATCTCTTATATATTACCAAATTGTTTAATGATTACAACTTTTTAGCATATTTTGAGATATAGTATTGCTATGATAAGGTTGTTAATTGTTTTGATAAACAATAAATATTTTCTAAGTAAATCATTATCATCTACAAACTGAGAGTTTTTTCATTCACTATGCTTATTCCTTCAATTTCTTTTTTTTCTTGTCTTATTGTTATTAGTAGAAATCCTAGTACAATATTGAATAATAGTGGTGATAACTAACATCTTTGCTTTGCCTCTGATCTCATTGGAAGGGGTACTAATTTATCCATCTTCCAAATAATGATTGATCCTGGTCTTAGATAGATTCATTTTAAGAAAATACCCATTTTTTCCCTACTGGTTTTTAATAAGTAATAGAGTATGATTTTTGTAATATACTGATGGAATCTTCCTTGATAGTATTATATTTAATTTTTTCCATCAATATTCATATTTGAAATGGATATATAGTTTTCAGTGTTTCAACTCTCTCTGGTTTATGTATAAATAAAATAATATTGTCATAATCTTTGTAGGATTTCCCCTTAACCTGTTATTCAAATACTTTTATGATACTGTAATTAATTGTTATTTATATGTTTAGTAGAATTTGTGATTCCATCTTTTATTTATTTTTTCCTTTTTTTTGAAATTTATTTTTCCTAATTAGCTTTTTCTTCAAGTTGCATTTAGAAAAAATTTTGACAGTTGTTTTCTGAATGTTATTCTGATATTTTATAATTTAAATTTTTCTCCCTCCTTTCATTTCCCCCACTCCCTGAATTTGAAATTATATAAATTGAAATAATTATATGGCTAATTATCTTGATTGTTTCCCTATCACTGAACCATCCTTACATTACTGGTAAAAACTTTATTCGTTTAAATGTATTTTTAAATGTTTTCTGTCATTGGTTTGGATTTTTCTAACTACAAACTCCTTTAGGAGAGGTCAGTCTGTGTCATGGACAAAGCTATGAAAAGTTGCAAGAATAAGCATTTAAAAATGTTTGCTGTTAGAAAATGACTCTAAAAGCAATAGGAGTATGCATACCTGTATATATATATATATATATATATATATA
>NC_058134.1:82641009-82771514 GCF_016433145.1 Gracilinanus agilis
AAATGTAACCTTCTCAGATCATAATGCAATAAAAATAATAATTAGTAAGGGCACCTGGACAGGCAAATCAAAAACTAATTGGAAATTAAACAATATGATTCTCCAAAACCAATTAGTCAAAGAAGAAAGCATAGAAACAATCAACAATTTCGTTGAAGAGAATGACAATGATGAGACATCCTACCAAACTCTGTAGGATGCTGCCAAGGCAGTACTCAGGGGGACATTTATATCCTTGAGTGCATATATTAACAAATTAAGGAGGGCAAAGGTTAATGAATTGGGCATGCAACTCTAAAAAATTAGAAAGCGAACAAATTAAAAATCCCCAAATAAAAACTAAATTAGGAATACTAAAAATCAAGGGAGAAGTTAATAAAATCGAAAGTAAAAGAACTATTGAATTAATAAATAAAACTAGAAGCTGGTATTTTGAAAAAAACAGATAAAATAGACAAAGTACTGGTCAATCTAATAAAAAAAGGAAAGAAGAAAACCAAATTGTCATTATCAAAGATGAAAATGGAGACCTCACCTGTAATGAAGGGGAAATTGAGGCAATCATTTAAAACTATTCCAGCAAATTATATGGCAATAAATATAACAATTTAGGAGATATGGATGAATATTTACAAAAATATAAACTGCCTAGATTAACAGCAGAAGAAATAGAATACCTAAATAATTCCATATCAGAAAAAGAAATTGAATAAGCCATCAAAGATCTCCCTAAGAAAAAATCACCAGGGCCTGATGGATTCACAAGTGAATTCTATCTGACATTCAAAGAGCAACTAATCCCAATACTATACAAATTATTTGATATGATAAGCAAAGAAAGAATCCTACCAAATTCCTTCTATGACACAAATATGGTACTGATTCCAAAGCCAGGGAGATCAAAAACAGAAGAAGAAAACTAAACACCAATCCCCCTAATGAACATAGATGCAAAAATCTTAAATAGAATACTAGCAAAGAGACTCCAGCAAGTAATTAAGAAGATCCACCATCCACCATGATCAGGTGGGATTTATACCAGAAATGCAAGGATGTTTCAACACTAGGAAAACCATCCACATAATTGACAATATCAACAGTCTAACAAACAAAAATCACATGATAATCTCAATAGATGCTGAAAAAGCCTTTGACAAAATACAGCATCCATTCCTATTGAAAATGCTGAAAAGTATAGGAATAGAAGGACCTTTCTTAAAAGTAATAAACACTATATTCCTAAAACCATCAGGAAACATCATATTCAATGGGGATAAATTAGAAGCCTTCCCAATAAGATCAGGAGTGAAACAAGCATGCCCATTATCACCTCTATTATTCAACATAGTACTAGAAACACTAGCAGTAGCAATTAGAGAAGAAAAAGAAATTGAAGTTATCAAAATAGGCAATGAGAAGACTAAGCTATCACTCTTTGCAGATGATATGATGGTCTACTTAAAAAATCCTAGAGAATCAATTAAGAAGCTGGTAGAAATAATCAACAACTTTAGCAAAGTTGCAGGATGCAAAATAAATGCACATAAATCATCAGCATTTCTATACATTTCCAACACATTAGAGCAGCAAGAGGTAGAAAGAGAAACACCATTTAAAATCACCCTAGACAATATAAAATACTTGGGAATCTATCTACCAAAACAAACACAGCAATTATATGAAAACAACTACAAAACACTTTCCAAACAAATAAAACTGGATCTAAACAATTGGAAAACCATTGATTGCTCATGGGTAGGAAGAGGTAACATCATAAAAATGACCATTCTACCCAAATTGATTTACCTATTTAGTGCCATACTTATCAAACTACAAAAACCTCTTTACTGAATTAGAAAAAAACTATAACAAGTTCCACTTGGAAAAACAAAAGATCAAGAATATAAAGGGAAATAATGAAAAAAAATGTGAAGGAAGGGGGCCTAGCAGTACCAGATAGTAAACTATACTATAAAGCAGCAGTCATGAGAACAATATGGTACTGGTTAAGAGACAGAGAGGAGGATCAATGGAATAGACTTGGGGTAAATGACATCAGCAAAACAGTGTGTGATAAACCCAAAGAGCCCAACTTTTGGGACATGAATCCACTATTTGACAAAAACTGCTGGAAAATTTGGAAAACAATATGGGAGAAATTAGGTTTAGATCAACATCTCACACCCTACACCAAGATAAATTCAGAATGGGTGAATGGCTTGAATATAAAGAGGGTAACCATAAATAAGTTAAGTGAACACAGAATAATATACTTGTCAGATCTGTGGGAAAGGAAAGACTTTAAAACCAAGCAAGAGTTAGAGAAAATTAGAAAATGTAAATTAAATGGTTTTGATTATATTAAACTAAAAAGCTTTTGTACAAACAAAAACAATGTAGTCAAAATCAGAGGGGAAACAACAAATTAGGAAAAAATCTTTATAACAAAAAACTCTGATATAGGGGTCTAATTACTAAATTATACAAGGAGTTAAAGGAATTGCTTAAAAAATCAAGCCATTCCCCAATTGATAAATGGGCAAGAGACATGAATAGGCAATTTTCAGGCAACGAAATCAAAAGTATCAATAAGCACATGAGAAAGTATTCTAAATCTCTAATAAATAGAGAAATGCAAATCAAAACAACTCTGAGGTATCACCTCACACCTAGCAGATTGGCTAAAATGAAAGAAGGGGAGAGTAATGAATGCTGGAGTTGATGTGGCAAAATTGGGACATGGATGCATTGCTGGTGGAGTTGTGAACTGATCCAACCATTCTGGCTGGCAATTTGGAATCATGCTCAAAGGTCTATAAAAAAATGCTTGCCCTTTGATCCAGTCATACCATTGTTGGGTTTGTACCCCAAAGAGATCATAAATAAACAGACTTGTATGAAAATATTTATAGCCTTGCTTTTTGTGGTGGCAAAAAACTGGAAAAGGAGGGTATGCCCTTCAATTATGGAATGGCTGAACAAATTATGGTATATGCGGGTGATGGAATACTATTGTGCTAAAAGGAATAATAAACTGGAGGAGTTCCTGGTGAACTGGAAAGACCTCCAGGAACTGATGCTGAGTGAAAGGAGCAGAAGCAGAACAACACTGCACACAGAGACTGATATACTATGGTAAAATTCGAATGCAATGGACCTCTGTACCAGCAGCAATGAAATGACCCAGGACAATTCTGATGGATTTATGGTAAAGAATGCTACCCACATTCAGAGGAAGGACTGCAGGAGAGGAAACACATAAGAAAAACAACTGCTTGAACGCATGAGTCGGGGTGGACATGATTGGGGATGTGGACTCGAAACTACCTACAATTTGGAAATAGGTCTTGATCAAGGACACATGACAAAATCAGTGGAAATGTGCGTGGGCCATGGGTGGGGGGACTGCAGGGGGTGAAGGGAAAGTAGGAGCATGAATCATGTAACCATGTTAAAAATGAATATTAATAAATGTTTAAATTTAAAAAAAAGGATATAATACGAAAAACGTGTGGCCATCACTGCCTCACTGGATTACTGCAGCACCCACCAGGGGGCAGTAGCGCCCACTTTGGGAATCACTACATTAAACAATAGTAGACATCAGTTACAACATCTCATCCAATCACACAGTAATGTTTATCTAGATTTCTCCTTTAATTTGAGGACATTGCAAAGGGGCATGGTACTAAGTGTTCGAGGTCAAAATAGAAATAGACCCAATAAGCAGCAATCATAGCTAAAAGCCAAACGATCATCTTTAATTCTAAAACAATTATTGGCCAGCTATTGGGCTTTTCATATCTATTAAATGATAATTGTGAATAGAAGTCACATGCCATTTTACAGAGGAAGAGACTGGGATCAAAGGTGAATTGACTTGGGCATCGTAAAATAGCAATTAAGCCACTGGAACCAGCTTTGAATTTAGGTCTTCATAACTCCAAATCTAGTGCCCTATACATATATATCATGAAATATTATTTGGAAGGAGTAACAACCATATAAATTGCATTATTTTCATTACTTTACTTATAATACTAGTAAAAAATGAATAACAGCATAATTGTTGCCCTAGTCCAACAGTGCACTCATTTCATCTTGTGTATCTAATTCGAAAATCCCAAAATACCAGTAAAATGTGCATTATCCTTTGGTATTCTTTCTATTGAGAATTGACTTGAAGGATAAAATAAAATGGGCCATTATTCTAGAAAAAATATGCAATTTGCTATTAACAAATACAGATTTGAATCCTGGCTCCTGGACTTACTACTAGTGTGATCTTCATTGAGTACCAATCTTTCTGGGCCTCAGATTTCTTTCTCACAAATTAAACAGATTAGAGATGACATCTACAATCCCTCCCAATTCTAAACCTTTTGATTCTATAGCCATAGATACAAGTATTGTGTCATGTTAATCAGAATAATTCTCTGCTCTTTTGTGAAGGAATGAATGATTTGAAAAAAGATATTGTGAAGTAATTCCACTATAAGAAGAGCTGCTTACCTTTGCTAAATTAATTAGGAAGCAGTTTGTCTCCAAGAATTAAGAACTTTAGATACTTAAAGTACTGAAAAAGATGGAGGTCTTCATTTTCCATCTGTGTGGCTCCACTTGAAACATTTTTTTTTCTGTTTAAAAAATTGGGGACTTTTCCATCAACCAATTTAGATTAGTAAGTCCAGAGTAAAATGAAATGATTATGCATTATAAGAATAGCTTCTATTGATAGCTGCAATTGGGAATATATAATACACAAGGAAAGTAACCTGTCTAAAACAATAGCTGAAGCAATTGTGCCTGCCAATAACCCTTTACCCACTAAAACACCTGCTTTCCAGAGACTCTTATTAATGAGACTAATTTTAAAACAGGAGATGGTAGAAAGCAAAATACCAATTACCATTTTCTACATACAAATATCAAAAGGGAGACAGTTCAGTTGGCTCATCTGAACTTGAGACAAACCCCTAAACTATGAGGCAGATGTTTTGGAAAGTCCCATTACATGACAATAAGGAAAGGTTGGTTACCTCCCCATAATGACATGGTGTAGCACTATCTTTAAGGGATCCCTGGGAGAACAGAAAACTAAAAAAATCAGAGTAACAATTCTCCTCCTATTTTTTCTCATTACAATATGAGAATATTTATAATTAACCCATTTTTTTCTTTTACTCAGTCTTCAGAAGTGAGATGGATTTTCACTTGTATAGTTCTCCAGAATCATATAGCATCAGGCAGATTTAGTATCAACAGGCAACAGTGAAGCTTAGCATTACACAGCTGTTGTAACTTGAAGTCATTGTTAAAAGAGTAATAATGGCAACAAGAAGATTTGACATGGCATTATTGTCTTTCATAATTCCCAAATGGACCTGTTACAAGCTTAGTCAAACATTTCAACTAAAAGGAGCACAGAAAAAAAGACTCATAGTGAGAATAAAATGTGGCCGAATGATTTTGTTTTGATTTGTATTTTCTTGGTAAGCATTCTACTCATCTTGTTGGCTGGGAAAATATTTAAAAGTTCTTTTTACATAAAGTACCCTGATCAATATAACCTCTATAAAATCATTTATGAGACTGAGATTTTTAAAAAAATAAAAAAATTAAGTTAGGGTTCTTTGGTAGTTAGATAACACACTGAAAATCAGTTATTTTACTAATTATACATGCTTTGCTATGTGCACTTAAATTCCCCCACACACACATCTTCCCCTGTAAAATGCCTTTGAACTCAATCTTTACATAGCATTGTGAAATTGATTTAGTAAGTTAAATGATTTGCTCAAAAACATAGACATAGTAAATATTAGAGGTAAAATTTGAACCACTGAGGTCTTCTGACTCCAAAGTTTTTTCTTCATTATGCCATGCTTTCTTCCCTTAGTTCCCTCAACTTTAATGAAGTAACTCATTTGATTTTATTGCAATTTATAGTCATTATATGCCCTTATAACTAACTTTCTTTTCCTTGGTCTGTGTGCATGTAACATTTTTGCCTGTTGGATTATGAGATCTATCATGCAGATACTGTTTCTGCTTCAGATTTGTTGAACACATCTAAATGGGAAAGAATTGTCCTATATACAATAAACTAAAGACCCCAAAAGGTTGATACTCTTCTCCTCAGTAATTTTCTGTATCTCTCTAGGTGGGAAAAAACACATACCCTGAATAACCTGAAAATTTAAATCCTTGAACAATCTCCTTTCAGTCTGCTACAACACAATTATTGCCTAATCCATCCCTCTACTCCATGCTCCAGACAAAATTATATTTTTCCTTGAATTCATTACTTCCCATGCCTTTGCATAGGCTGTTGCCTATGCATAGAATAACGCCTCCCTGCACCAAACTGTGTCACTTAAAATTTGTAGCTCACTTTATGTTGTCATGCATTATAGGAAGCCTTTCTTAATCCCCTTAATTCTTATTTTCTCCCCAAAAACTATCATATATTTATTTTTCTAATTAAAATTTGTATTCCCACAATAGAATATAAGTTCCTTGAGGACAGATTTTTTTTATTAAACATTCTCAGTGTCTTACAGCATGCCTTGTATAAAGTGCACATTTAATAAGTGATTGTTGTATTGGATTAAACAAGCAATTTGCTGAGAAGTAACAACCACCTATAATCTTCCATTTTTAACAAAACACAGATACCATAGATACATTTCTACATGAATGCATAATATCTTGCTATGATAAGCCAAATGGGCACTATTTTCAAGATGCATCCTATTTAAGTATGGAATATCATTTAGGGACAACAACTGGTGTGTCAAAACACTTTGAAAGAATGTTTACAGTGGCACAAAGACACCTGATCTTTGATTTAAGCTAAGCACAATTAACAAAATGAACTCTTTAGATTGGCAATCATCTAATTCAGAATAGATTTCAACTTTTGTGAAATCTACATGGTGTCAAAAAAGGACTCCAGAGAAATTTTATGAACAATTTACATAATTCATTCATTTATTTTTTTATTTGTAAAAGAGCTAAATATTTTGTACCATGAAAAGTTGACATTTCCTTGATTCAGATTTAGAATTCTTCATATTAATGTCCAAAATTATGCCTCTTCAATTCTTTAGCTAAGTTACTTGGTCTTCTGAGGCCCTGGCAAGTTGTTAATTTAGAGATTTGTTACAGTTTACAGACATAAGGGCAGAGCACCTTAAGTTGTTACTATATCTAGTTTCTGTTTTCCCCGCCTTACAATGTAGATTCTAGGGCAAAACTGAGCTCAGTGCAAAAAAATGCAGCAACTGTTTCATCATTAATAACTATATATAACTATTGTTCAATAGAAAGAGAAACTGATAGATATTTGAGTTCTCAATGTTACTCATGAAAAAAACAATGAAATTACATATTGATCCAATTCTAAAAATACTGGGCCTTTTATAATTTTAACTTTATCTGTGATAAAAAGATGGAATAAATATCAAATGTCAAGAAAACAAAAATTATTCCACACCACATTCAATAATTATAAAAGTAACATCAGTATCATAATTAGCTAATTATCTGCTTGAGGCAAGAATATAAAATTGTGGCCTTCTCTCTTATTCAGAAAGGATTGCATACTTATAACAGCAGTCAATCAATTTCATATATTTTTCGAGTTCAATGTTACATATTTGAGCTAAGTACGTCATTTGTATTATCATTGTCATGGCTCTATCATGGCATCTCAATATTCTTCAGTGATATCTTTTAAAGTAAGCTTTTGAAGGAAAGTTTCAAAATCCCATTTCATCCCTTTTGATAAGAAAATTGCTAGCAGAACAAAGATGATCAAAATGATAGGATGGGGGTTCTTAATAAAACTATACAGACTTAATTATTTCATCATACACATATCTATGTAGAAATAATCCATAAATAAGAAAAAATCTCATAATAAGCCTAGGTAAATATTTCAGGATGTGGCTACCTTGGAAAATTCCCTATATAGCTTCGACTAGAATGAATCTATGTATTCAAAAACTAATTTGACCAATAATAAATTTTGAGAAGGATTACTTTTGTTTTTTGCTTAAACGATTTAGAAAAACCTATGTTGATGAGTTGGCAGCTGAAATAACAAGGATCATTATACAGCCAGGCAGAGAATGCTGTGTTTTATACATACCCAGAATGAATGCAACTCCTATAATACTTGGCAATACAGTGGGCCCGTCTTTATGATGAAATTAACTCCTACACTCTAAGAAGTGGACATTTCTACATTGAATTTGCTTTCCTGATTCTTAGTACAGTTAGTTAATTTTTCAGGATATGTGATTGAATTAACCACTAAGAGCTACCATTGCTTTTTAATTAAAATACTAATGTTAAATGTATAATCCAGTGAATCAAAATGTGGGCTCAACTTTTTCCTTAAATTCTACAAAGAGAAAGGATTGAGATCATGTGTCTGACATAAATCATTCATATTAAATTATTTATATTTTTAGTAATAAACAGTCCATATCCATAAATATTATGTTTAGATTGATTTATTTTTCTTTTTTCCACACAGTCTGTTCTTCAAGCTCCCGGGCTTTTAATTAATCTGGATTTGGGGCATAAATTCTTTATGCCTTGATTAATACCAAGCAGGTTTTATTTAATTAAAGAGACAGATTGGTGAGAGATACTTTAATCAAAAATTTCATATGCATACAGTACATCTGTATTTTTAATACAATTCCAAGCACATGAAAAAAATATTCATTCTTTCTCTGGTATTTATTGTTTTAAGCAATTGAATATTTCTAGTTCATTCACACTTTACTTTTATGTCATATTTTCACTTCAGTGACTGTTAAGTAACTGAAGGAAGTGGACCAGCACAAGGAACCTTCAGTTATTGAGACATCCAGTACAGAGATCCAACAAAAGGTGAAGAAAGTTTCACCAGAACAGAAAAAGATTTTTAATGTTTGGTTGACTTTCTTCCCTTAAATTAGGAATTCTTAACCTAGGGTCCATGTGTAACCAGTGGATTTATGGGTAGACTTCAATCGTTTATAAATGTGAATGGGGGGTGGTGTCTTTTCATTAGCACCTAAGTCACATTTAGGAGTTTAATTATTTAGAATATTGTTCTCAGAAGGGGTTGATAGGCTTCACAAGGGTGCCAAAGAGATTTATTATACGAAAAAGTTAGGAAACTTTTCTTTATTTCAAGATTAATTGAGGCAATTAACAGTTTTATTTAAGTGTTGAAGACATTTCTCTCCAGGAGGAATGGAGTATAATAAATACATTACTTGTACTCAGTTCTTTTGAGGAGCTGGGTTTTGAAGAATTACAGATTTGTGCTTTTATAGTCCATATTTACTTCCTACGTGGCCTTGGAAAAGTAACTTTACTTCTTTAAGTGTCAGTTTATTTTTCTGAAATGTTGAGTGGACTATATGAAATCTATGGTACTTCCTTCTCTAAATCATAGATTTCTATGAAAACCAAGGATGAAGGTAACAGCTGTTTAATTAGAAATCTTGAACCCTTGGACTTAATTTCCCAGAATCCTTTTCTCTTCATCCATGTAGCATCCTTAAATATTGTAAATAAGTTTACTGCAACCCCTCTTGCTTTCTTCTCTCATGATCGTGGCTGGGTTAGCTCCCTCTTTACTCTAGATTTTTATTTTCCTTTACTTCAAGTTATTATTAATAAATCTTATTAAATATAATACTTGGAGACATTGCATATTAATTTTTAAGCTTACATAGCTTATTCCTGAAATCTTAGATGTTTTACATCAAGTAGGTTTTGGAGTTGCATTTATTTCAAATTATCATTATCATGAAACTAAGAAAAATACATGAAAGTATAGTAAGGAGTGGATTGGTGAAAGTGGTAGCTATTTATAAAGGATGTTAATAGAAAAAGTGTAGAAACCAAAAAGGAAGGGCCAGTCATATATGAAAGACATGGTTTAGAAGGTGACCCAACGTTGATGATCAAGTCACATACCTTATCAGAAGGAATGTAATGAAGTCCCTTGTTGGAAGCCATTGAGAGAAACAGGGTCTCTAATAGATATTTTTATCTTGGACCCATCAAAAGATCAACACAGCCAGGCAAGGCCATGCACTTTGATCTTTCTGCCCTGCAAGTCAGGATGCAGACAGGATGGTTTTATCTATGATAAAAATCTGGACTCCTCTCTGTGATTCCTTTTACGATCCACACCTTTTCTTACTGGAAAACATTATAATTTAATTTTCTAGGATAGCTTTACGTTTTTAGTATACCAGCACTTAATGTGTTAACAGCCTTTTTTCACTCAGCAGAGGACAGCTGCAGCTGTGGGTATATCTCTCTTACTGCTCCAGACATCCCAAGGTCATGGAGGGTCAGGCTTGGGTAAAATTCCACTTTAGATAAAATGAGGCTCATTTTTAACCTTGGAAAGTTTCTCATTCAGGAATAATCTTCATGGGAGAAATTTTGTGAGTCATATGCCAATAATGATGTAATTCTGTCATTTCAAATGTGCTTTGTAAGAAACTGGTATAAAATAAAGAAAGCTCAGAGGCTTTTTGGAGCAGTCATGAGCAGTCCCAGATTCATTCGTTCTCACCTAAACCATGCACCTCCCAGACCCCTGGAGCTGTTGGATAGCTTCCAACAGTCATTCAGGGTATGGCTGTAAGAATTAAAATTCTGAGACTGGTCTTAAATAAATAATTTTATTAAATCAAAAGTATTAGGAGGAAAAAGAGTGAAAAATAGGAGAGAGATATAAAAGTTATCCTAAGGCCAACATAATGGGTCTTCTAGCTACATTCATAAGCAGGTCCAGTCAGCACCACAACACAGAAGCTAGGAGTTTTTAGCAGTTTTTAGGAGTTTAGGAGAAATCTTTTCTCTGCCCACTAATTCTCACATGTCACATCTCTGAAGCCAACTGTGGCTCTCTTTTGCCTGTGCCTTCTGGAGGAGGCAAAAAAGAGGTTGCTTTTGCTCTCTGTCCTGTGACCTCTTTGACTCTATGACTGCCTTTTTCTGGGTGCAATTCTGTCTTAAGACCTAATTTACCCAATGATTTTCCTCACACAGTCCTGGCTTCCAGGTCAAATGGTCTGCAGGAGATGAGATCGAGTGTGAGACCCCAGAAAAATAAATTTCCTTCACACTTGGCCATATAAAAAGGTATCATATTCAGTATTTATCGTCTTTCAAAATTGAGATGAATTATGTTCTAGCTAATATGATAACAACTCACATTATAATAGAACTTTCCCACAAAAGACCCCACAAAAACAGTCATAGTGATTTTGTTTTCCTATTTGATAGAAGAAGCTGAGACTTAGAAGTATGTGGCTTGCCCAAGGCCATACAACTAGCCCTTATAAAAGCTTTTTTATTCAAACTCCATTTTGGCACCAATTTTAAGACTTTTTTATCCTTCCCCAACACTGATGCTGATCTAAAGGAGTACTGGATTTTGGAAACCATGGTTTGATTTTCAACTTTATTACTTACCTTTCTGAGTTACATGAATACATGGAATTTACTTTTTCTCCACTAAAAATGGGAGTAGCAATCACACTTTTATAATATTCTTCATAAGATTATTATTAAAGAAATAATTTTGTAGGGCCACAACTTTATAAATGAAATTAATTGACCATTATTTGACTTTCCCCTACCTATTAAGATCTTAAATCATGCTGTATTTTACAGCATTGGTAAGCAATTATAACAGCAAAAAGATGAGCCAAAATCCCCATGCCATTCCAATTCAAAAATAGAGAGCCAAATCTATATTGGAAAAATCTTAACAGCTCATATCTAGGCCTTCTCTTTAAGAAAGTCAAGTGGAATTCAAGTTAATATTGCCTTATAAATACATTACTATACTATCCCTTCATGTGATTTAATTTCACTGCTAATTTTAATACTGACTAACATTTGTTTTGCTACATCTGGTTAACTTTTTAACAAATTCTCATACTTAGACCAACTTGTCTTTCCAAATTGAGCAACTGAATACACTGAAGTAATTCTACATGAACTTCTTTGCTAAGATTATTTCCTCCAAATGTACACTGTATACAGCCCCTCTTTTTTATCTATTACATTACTTAATGAATCAATGCCCTATTCTTTCTTACAGGCAAGTTTTTCCTCTATTTAATTTTCCTTCACTGATTAGCCAGCATGACAAGATCTCAGATTTACTAAAATATCCTCCCATGGACACTGTCACCCTTTGAACTGTATGTCTTCTTTGATTCATTGTTAAAAATAAAACAAAATTTTACACAAAATAGTTACTGTTCACATCCTCCACTTCCTCACTACATACTCAATGAAATAATCCACTAAAATATTTCCATTAACATCTTCTTAAAACAATTCTTTCCCAAGCTAATAATTTATTTTGATACATCCAAACCACCCCTCCTCCCCACCCTGGAATCCTTTGTTTATGAATTTTATTCAATATTTGACAGTTGATCAATTCTTCCTTCAATATCATAATGCCATTCTTGCCTTCCTTGGAACTACTCTCTCCTTATTATTCTCACTTACCTGACAGTTTACTCTCAGGTTTTTCTACTTATCTGATTAAACAAAATGTAGATTAAAAAGATGGGAATAGAGATCAGTCAGGAGACTATCACAATATTAATGAGAGAGATGATAAATGTCATAGCTTCTGCTGCCCAAAGGAAGATATCACCTACAGCTGTCTTTATTCCTTCTCCACAATTTGATGAAATTCTTTGTTGAATTCTTCTACTCCCATATTTTCAATTAACAAGAGAATAAGGCTAAATGTCTAGATTTGAGAGGTACAAAAATACCTCTCAAATCTAGACATTTAGCCTTATTCTCTTGTTTTAACTCCCTATCTTTAATTTCAGTTACCTAAATTCAATATGCTCCCAATTGAACTCATTATCTATCTTTAACCCTAAACTTGTCTCTCCTTCCAACATCTCTATTTTTGTTGATGGTACTACCAAACCTCTCAGTTTCCCAGAAACGAAATCTGTGTCACCATTGTCCTTTCTCTATTTCTCAGCTATCCATCCTCCCTATTAAGTAAAATAAACTCCTTACCCAAATAGCCATCATTCTTTACAATCAAATTCCTATCTAAATTTCCAGACAACATTTCTAGATCCCACATCTTTCAACCTTCATGGATTCTATACTACATTTCAAATGATTGATCTTATCCTATACTCTTCCATAATTTACAGGCATTCCCCTATACTATGAATACATCTTCATACCTCTGCTTATTAGAAATCTTTTATTTCTAGGTCTACTTCAGTAATAATTAATTTATCCCTGAAACAGTCTCTAATTGACAAAGTTGTAATTAATCTTTTCTAAATTTCTCTAATGATTTAGTCTATATCTCCCCCCTTTTCCTCATTATTCTTTCAGTTTATTATATTTACTTGTATATGTGTAGTATTTCCTACATTCTTTAGATTGTCCTCATTGAGGGCAAGGGTTATACTATTTTTCATTTGTTTCCCAGTGGCTAGAGAAAAATTAATTTTTTATTAAGTACATAGTAGGTGCATAATACCTGCTTAATATAATAGAATACTTAGATAAAGCTGAGAGGATAATCACCAATCACATAGTGAAATGCAAAATCAAGTATTGACCGTATTTTGCCTCTGGAATTAGTCATATCTGATGGTTAATTAATCAGTATCAGTTATTTCTAATCAAAATGCAAGATCATAAACATGTTCAAGTCCACTTTCATAATTACAGATTCTTTTATGTATTTTTGTTTCTTTTAGTAGTGTTTTTTCCTTTTTTCAATTTTTCATTTCTCTAATTTTATATTGCTTTTGGGTGGATTTAAAACTTACTTTTTCATTAAATGAAATCATTCACCAAGGAAGGTAAAAATAATTATTTTTCTCCAGGCTGTCAATATTTTTGGGCAAAGAAAACACTAACTCCTTTAGCTACCCATACCCTAAATAGAAAGAAAGTGAGAGAAAGTAATACCTATTCTTTCACATTGTAGAGGGCAAAGAATACTTAAGGACACCCTCAAAAACATAACAATTCACTCCAATCATTTACATGTTTAGCTATAGCATTAAAGTCAGTTAGAATAATATTAAGAGAACACACTTACCAAAAACTCACATAAAAGTAAAAATATCTGAATTGGTTACACTAAAGACATAGGAACACATTTACTAATAACTGTCCCATGAACCTCATGTAAATCAGAAAATCTGATATTTTGAAAGATTATATATTAGCTGTTGAGTGTGCTATATTGATAAAAAGTGAAACTAATCTTCAAGAAACCAGTTATCTAAAAGCTAATTTAAAATCTCATTAATTTCTTCTCCTTTTCCTCCTCTTTCTTTTTCTCTTCTGCCTCTTACATGGACTAATGTAACAGACTTGTAACTGGCTAGTTAATACAACTGCTGTATTGTTCAGAGATCTCTCTAATGGTCCTTCTTGCCATGTCTATACCAGTACAATATATGCACAAGCCAAGCTTCTCCTATTCTCAGTTGCATTTTTCTATTCCTTCTTTCAAACTTGCAACATTTGTCATCATGATAGCCTTTGCTTTTCATTGAACTCAATCAAATATTGCAAATTATTTTCTTCCCAGTCACTTTCTATTTTCATTCCCTTTAAAGCTGCTTCCCAGGGATAAATCCTGACATTTGTGTGCAGAGGACATCAAGGATTTATGGAGTATTTTGCAAATGTCATGTGAATTGATTTCCATCACACCCTCGGTGGGTCAAAACAATCCTAAAAATATCAGTGTGTCTGTAATATTTGACCTAAGTATTAGGAAAAACTCAAAACTCCTAAGGCATATTGATATAATCTACAAACCAGTATGCCAGCTCTTTTGGGGGAAGAAATTGGTATGAGTGTGGTGACAATAGGGATTTGGGGGTGAGGATTGGGAAAGAATAGAACATTGTCATATAAAACAGATGTCTGCAAAGCCTCTGAAAAAGTAAGACAAAAACAAATAAACAACAAAACAGATTAAATGACTAGTCCTTGGCTTCATGGAAGGATGGTTAAGATCTGATATTTAGCCAATAAGGAAGCATTGTGAAATTAGTGTTGCATAAAAACTGCTTTTCAAGACACTAAGCTAAAAGGAGAGGCAAAGGGGGCAAATTGTTGAGCCAGAAGCAAGACTGGAGTTGTCTGAAATTTCCCAAAGCACAGAAAACTCTCCCAAACAAAGAAGAGCCTTAAATCACAACTAAACCAAAAGGTTATTTTCTTCAGTTGATATAAGAAGCAACCAGGGTCACAGGTGTCAGGAACTCTTGGTCAAATAGGTTAAAGATGCAGCTGTCCTCCCTTATTCTTTTGTGAAAAAGTGACCAAAATTAATAATGCTTCTAAAACCAGCATGTATCATTTGTCCCCAAATGACCACTTGTTACTCTCAATTACAATAGACTATTAATTTTACTACCCACTCATTTATTTATATTCTTTACTGATAACTTTGAGTTTTATGTCTTTTTTAAACTTTCCAAATATATCCCTTCTCCTTTGTCTGACCAGAGAACTATACATTATGGTAAACAGTAAATGAGTAAAGGACCAATACCATTTCTCAATTTCCTCTTTGGTAAAAATAGGCATAATAGTGACAAATATTTATCTATTTCACAGGTATCTTATGAAGGTCAAATGTGATGGAAAGAGAGTGACAGACACAAGATTAATTGACACCAAAATGCAGGAGGAAATGGGAAAAATGTGTTCTAAAGATCAGTGGAGCTCAGGATACAGTTTAGTTTGACTTACTCTGAAAATCTGAGCTTAAGCATAAATGACAAATTATTGATGTGCAATAATGCATAGGCACTCATAACATTCTTAAAAAGAAAATCAGCCTAAAAAAAGATTCGCAAACACTCTAGCCAACAGAAATGCAGGAATTGTAAACAAATGAAGCAGTTAAATAAAACACTGTAATAACAGCAAGCAAATCAGACATTTCTTTCTAAATGCACTCAGGAATCTCGGGTGAAAATATACTTTAGTTAAAAGTTATAGTTGGGATATTATGGACAGAACCTCATATTATCTTTCCTACAGACGAATCAGCATTTGTTGTGGGACAAAAGTACAAGATGGGAAATGTAAGAAAGGGAAGAGAGCATGAGGAGAACAGAGGGAAGTGTATGATATAACATGGACATATGAAGTACTAACAATGAGGGATATGTGACTTATGTGGCTTATCAGAAAAAAAGACCTTGAATGGGGGTGAGCTAGGAGTTGGAAGAGAAGAGAAGACTTTGTTTTGATGGTGTAATGGGGAACATGATGAATATATCTTTGGGGAAAAGGAGATGATCTGTGTAGGGAGATTGGGACACTGTACTGAGTGCTTTCTGTGGGCATTTGGTGTTTAAAAAGTCTACTCTTCTTGAGTTGGGAAAGGGGAAAGGGGAGATTAGAGAAGAAAAGTGGTAAAGTGGAAGGTTAAGATCAGTGCTGGATTTCATAAACAAGGACCTGAAAGATGCAGGGACTGCTATTTGACAATGTCCTGTTTCTCACCTGAAGGAAATAGCATTTTTCTTGGGGTGAGAAACAATGGAAAAGGGTAAACCATAGGGCCAGCTCTACAAAACAGTAGAAGAAAATGCTTAAAGAGGAGAGTCTAGAATTAACTTGTCAGACATTTCAATTCCATTAGCTAGCCATAAAATCTAAAGAGACTAGACAAGTTTACAGGTCATAAGACAGAATGAAGGTCTAGAGTAGAAAGAAAGAGACATAGATAATAAACAGAATGAAGGAGAGAAATTCTCTATAAAAATGAAAGAGAAAAAGAAAATGTACTAAGAAAAAGGATCTAATGAATAGGACTAGTTGAAGAACACAAGGTAATAGATTTGATTAATTAAAGTGGGGAAAAGTAGAATTAAATAGCTAGATAAAAGCAGGAAAGTAAAAGAAACTAAGGAAAATTCCAGAGAAAGGGTTAACAATTGAAAGGAGTGATCAGGCCTGAGAGAATGAGTCAGTGGAAATAGGGCTACCTTAAAATAAAAGATTAAGCTAGAGTAGTTGAATAAAAATGGCATAGTATTTGAGGTAGAATTTGTAGGAATAAGAATTTGTAGGGATAAGAGGGGATACAAATAGGGAAAGAGAAATTAAGAAAATGGAAAATAAAACAAATCAGGACATTCTCATTTAAAGAAAGTAATTAAATCTCTGGATATCACTCTAAGGAGCAAATTTGACTATGGAAAAATATCATTCTAATTTTTCTATCTCTCCTGGCCACCTACCCTCCATAATTTATAAAGTTTAAGAGCAAGTTATAGAGTTCCAAACAGTGAAAGTGATTTTTAATCTTATCCTTTTGCTCTTGGGTTGTTGTTTCTAGTCAAATTTATCAAATATGCCTACAAGGTATATTAAAAAAGGCACCTTAGCATCAATGTTTGATATGTTAATTTTCCTTTATTAACTTAACTAATGAGGCCAAATAATTATTTCAGAATTGTCTCCTTTGCTTCTATATATGTTTAGCATTCACATGTTTCACTTCTTAGGCACTACATATCATTATTTTTTTTTGTCACAAGGAGCTATTATTCATCCTTCCCCCACCCACCTTGTTCATGTCTTTTATTTGGTATAAAACTGGCTCTCCTTTAAAAAGCTGGCATCTACCAACCTGAAGTGGGGTGGAGAAAAGGGCTTTATAGTCTTAATAAAAAACGTAAGATATTGTTATACACATGCACGAGGAATTTATTAATTTACTAATTTAATTAAAGTTTTGTAAATGGTAAAATGGATGAAGGAGTAGGGTGTAGTCAGTAGGTTGAATAAAGTACTGAACCTGAAATCAGAAAGACTCATATTCCTGAGTTCAAATCTAACCTCAGACAAGTTCTATGACACTGGGAAAGGCACTTAACCATCTATATTTTAGTTTCCTCTCTTGTAAAAGGTGCTGGAAGATGAAATGGTAGACTGTTCCATTAATTTTGCGAAGAAAATGCTAAACAGGATTACAAAGAGCTGGACACAAAAGAAACAAAAGATGGAAATGTCAAGGAAATTCCCTCCAAGAAGCAAATTGTAGTCCATTCTGTTTTATTTATCTCTCTATTTATCAATTCATTTATATAGCAATCAATTTATAGATTTTATTTTTAAATGTTATTTTAAATAAATATAGAGAGATATCTATTTATAATAGATTGATTTTAGATAAATCTAGAAAGAAACACATATATAGTCCTTATAAAATAAATCAAAGCTTATTTTCAAAGCCATATACAATATTAAATAACTTGTTTAAGGTTGCAAAGCTGAGATGTTTGAGATTTAAATTTCCATTTTAGCTATTTCTGACTCTAATTCTAGCAATGTAGGCCCTATATATCACCTACTCTTAGCTATAGTTTTAAGAATATATGTCAATCTATTGGCAAAACCCATTTTCAGTCCTTCAACATCATATAATATATTAGAAAGATTACTTGCACACTGTGTTTACCATTTAATGGGCCATTATGGACTCAGTAGCATTATGGAATCAAAGTTAATGTAAGTGGAGAAGTGAGGTGGTTCACTGGATTGAGAGTAAGTTCTAAAGATGGGAGGTCCTGGGTTCAAATTTGGCGTCAGATACTTTCTAATTATAGGACCTTGGGAAAGTCACCATTCCTATCTCCTATACCTTACCACTACTAACATCTAGTAACACTAGTAACTAGCAACAATAGTAGCATCTCTCTTGGAATCAATATGTAGTATTGATTTTACAATAAAAGATAAGGGTTTAAAAATTTAATGAGAAGAATTTATTTAAAGCAATGAATGTAGGCATAAGACTAGCAACAAAAAAGTTTTTTTTCCTAGAGGCACAAGCTATGAGTTAATAGATTTTCAAAGTACTCAAGATAAACATCCTACAGTATTAAAAAAAAAACATATCACTGAGTTAGAGATTAATATAAGTCTGCAAAAATGTACAAACCAAGTTGACGCATCTTCTTGAACCACATGATAAGTGAAACACCATAAATATTTTTAAAATAAGTAGGCAACATGCTAAAAAAGCAATAGGAAAGACTCATAACAATGTTGATTTTTTTCTAACATAAATTAAAATGGATTACCTCCAGGGGGATGGTAGAATCACGTGTATATGTTTGAGGAAAAAGAGGGATTTAAGATGGCAATTAAGGATCAGAACATTGTCCATTAGAAGTTATAGAAAGGTTATTCTTAAGAAGCACAAACAGAGGAGCACAGATGATGTCGAAAGAAAAATTAGACAAAAAACATATATAGACTGAAAGAAAAAAAATATGCTTAGATTTATCCATCTAATATTTTAAGAAAACACCCAAGTATCATCATATAATAATTTTGCTCAGTTGTCAATAATTATAGTAATACATGATAACAAATGTAACATTTACATATATAATTTCAATATTAATCTATTACTTGAAAATTATTAAAATATTCATGATTACTTTTTAAAAGGAAACAGTTACTCAGAAAATAAGAAATCAATATGTTATGACTTACTAATAAAGTAAAAACAAAACAACTTTATCATCCTTCATTTCTTTTAACTTTGGGTATTATCTCACACTAATGATAGACTAAATGTATATATCCTTATTCCACCTAGTTGAGTCCCACGTCATTAGTTTTCTCATGAGGTTGCTGTAACTCTAGCCAATATTTAATTTGAATAGCATCAATTTATTGTCCAGGTCCTATTTTCCCAGATGCCACACTATTAATATGTTGCCCATTACTATAAATGCTACAGACTTCATGGTCCAGATACTGGCATAACATTTCTGAATTTCTACTGCAGTTGTAGCAAATATACTTGCAGGGAACCTGGAGAAGTTGTGTTTATATCCTAATACTTTTTTTAGCAATAAAAATGTTCAGTTCTTTTTTTACTTGAATAATAGTCTGTAGAACATTAAATGTAAAATATAAGCGTAAGATGCAAGTTTATCCCAGTAAAGACCCTATGTGAAATCAATTTGAAAAAGATGAGATGAATGAGATAACCATAGCAAATTAGATGGAATTAAGGTTTATCTTTTAAATCAAGATGGTATTGATACTAAAACTCATTAATTTCTTAAAATGTATGAATGACATTAAGGTCCCATATATACATATATGCATACACACACACACACATATATATATATACATATATACATATATGTATATATATAGATATGTTAAACACTTTCATGTGATAGAAAAGGTGCTTTCCTTTTAGTGACCCAAACAGAAGGTGACCTTGTATCCCCAGACATTTATACAACTGCAAAAAACAATAATTTTATCCAACTGCTCAATAGTCTGTTAAAATTTTTATATTAAAGAAAAGTAGGAAAGTTGCTTGTCTTTAGCCCACTTCAGTCTGAATTTCATCAAATATAAGACAACTAGAATAATAATTCAATAGTAGCATCAGTATACATACATACATATATAGACACTCAAATAGATATAGACATATATAAACACATGTATATGTTTATGTGTATATATCTATCTATATAATTTTACAATAATATAGAATTATGGTTAAAGAACTAAAATTTCTCGGAGATATGTAGGTAGATAGCAGAAATATTAATTGTATACTGTATGATTATATAATAATTAATTGAAAGAGATTAAATGTCTTACCCAAAGTCATATAATGTTTAATGAAAAAATATATATGTTGTTATGTCAGAATCTACTCCTTCCTATACACCATTCTGTCACTTGAAATTTACAAAAAGCAATGGTTCTTAGGCATTAGTGAGTTTATGACTTATCATCCTGTCATTATACAGATTTCATTAAAGGGATACTCCAAATTCATGAAAATTTCTGCTCATCAATACATTTAGTATGTATTAGTATAATGAATTCAAGCCAAAAAAATCAGGAAAATAATTGTGGATTTTTTCCTTTGGAAAAAAATTTTTCCTTTGGCTTATGAGATTGAATTATCCTATACTGGTAAGGAACAAGTAAAGAAAACCAGTTAGTTGTGCTAAAAGGATTCAAAAACAAAAGTCCTTGTGTCCATCATGATTTGTAGTACCATTGGTATTTTCACATCATCAATGTGAAACAGTTATAGTGATAGTATTTTTGGTACTATCCATATTAGCTGAGCTTGATTATACATGTAAATATTTGTTCCCTATCTAAATAGTGAAGCTATTACAGAAACGATATAATCATGCAGTTGTTATATAATTTACATTATAAAAGCTAAGTATATTTGCAGTTTAGCCACTGATTGTTCAAACAATTCTCTTCCAACCCTCCTCCTTCCCTCTGAACTCTACTCCCACCTCATTGTATTCCTATAGATCGGGATGTGCACAGAACAATTAAAGCTTTGATTATGAGAAATTATTTGGATACCACTACATTTTTTCCCATAAATTAGATTTGATTCAAGGTATACTGGGTTTTCCCAGATCTCAGAGGTCCTTCAGATTTATTTAGAATCATGAATGAATGAATAAAGGTAAATGCTTATAAATTTTATCTTGTGATTAAAGGCTGTGTCAATTTTCCTTTTTAAATTCTCTTTTATATTTTTCTGAAATCAATTGTAAAAACAGTTTCTTACATTTTTCAAACATTATTGTGAATTCTCTCCTTCCCCCACTCCTTACACCAACTTCCTCTTGATCTAGTAAGCAATTACAATTTAAATTTTACATATGCAATCATATAAAACATTTTTCCATATTAGTCCTTTTGTGGAAGGAAACTCAAATTAAAATATTAAGAAAGTGAAAAAAAGTTTCCTTTGATTCATTTGTATTCAGACACCATCAGTTCTTTTTCTCTGGAAGCAGAAGATTTTTTTTATCATGAGTCCTTTGGATAGTTTTTAATAATTTTGTTCCTGAGAATAGTTAAGTTATTCACAATTTTTCATTATATAGTATTCCTGTAACTGTGTACATTCTGTTTCTGTTTATTTCACATTCAGTTCAGTTATTTCTTTCATATGAGTCTTTCCAAGGTTTTCTGAACTCCTCCTGTTTGTCATTTCTTAAAGCACAATAGTATTCCTTTACAATTATATATTGTGATTTACTAAGTCATTCTCCAATTGATGTGTATTCCCTCACTTTCTAATTCTTTGCTCCCACAAAAAGAGATGCTTTAAATATTTTTATATATAGACCTTTACTCCTTTTTTTTTATCTCTGGGATACAAACCTAGGAATAGTATCATGGAGTCAAAGATAGGTATTGCTGTATAGCCCTTTGGGGGCAAATTGCTCCCTAAAGTGATTAAATCCATTTATAACTCCAACAAAAATGCATTCCTGTCTCAATTTCCCTATATTATCTACAAGTTTTCTCATTTTCCTTTTCTCTCATAATAGCCAATCTAAGAGGTATGGGGTGGCACCTCAGAGTTATTTTTAAATTTTCATTTCTCTAATTAACATGGATTTATAGCATTTTAATGACTACAGAAAACTTAAATTTCATTGTCTGATAATTTCCTGTTCACAACCTTTAACCATTTATCAATTGGGGAATGACTTGTATTATTATGAATTCAACTCATTTCTCTATATATTTGAGAAATAAGGCTTTTATTAAAGAGTCTTTTAAAACATACACCATTATAATTCCTATGCATAATTTTCCATTCTTTTACACCTGTCTAGTTTCTCAACCATCTCCCCCAGTTTTCCCTCTTTTCTAGAAGACCCATCTCTTTCTCCTATCCCCTTCCCCTCCTTTCCTGTATAATAAAGTAGATTTCTATACCAAATTGAGTATGCATGTTCTTTCCTCTCTGAGCCAATTCAATGTGTCAGGTTCACATGTTCTCCTCTCCACTTATCCCTATCTTCCCGTCTACTAAAGAAGTTATTTCATGCCTCACTCATATGAGATAATTTACCTCATTCTATTTTCCCTTTCCTCTCCTCTCTATTCATTCCTCTTTCTAATACTTTAATTTTTTATATCATCCCATCATGTTCAATTCATTCTCTTGACCTCTATCTATGTATTCTCCTTCTAACTGGCTAAATAATGTAATAATGTATTTGACAGCCATGTTGAAGTTATGATGATGGACAATTGTCTGCTTAGAATGTGGAATGAACCAAGTCTGGCAGGAGCGTGGCAGGAGTGTGGCAGGAGCCAAGGGCAGTTAGGGTCCGGTATAAAAGCTAGGAATTTGAAGCCACTTGATCTCAGAATTGAGATAATGGGTTAAAGGGTGGTTTGGGTAGGCCTTAGGTGAGCTTTATTCAACCATCAACCAACAAACAACTATAAGCCTACTTCATCAATCACTAAGCAAAAAGAACAACAACATCTAATTTAGCAGGATGACCTTGACTTTTGGTTGGGCCCTCCTGACCCAACCAGGCTGTTACCAACCAAACTGTGATCAGCAGTATATTAGAAGTTTCATCAATAATTATCTTTGAACAGTTAAGGACTTCCTACTCCAATTCTCCCAGTCATCCTCCTCCTCCTCCTCCCTAAATTTATTAGACAACAAATCATCTTAAACTTACTACTGACAAACTTTATCAAAGTTTAGTGGGCTTCAGTGAATTATATCCTGACATCTTGAGGGAATAGGAGTATTATATCTTTCAGAAACTGTGTTCAATCTGGATTCAGTCTTCATTGTTTCCAAGGCACAAGGTTTTAGTTGGGCATAAACAGAAAACAAATTTATCAGCCGATTCCTTGCTCAACTGGTAGCCCTGGGATACTGTTATCATCTGGAGTTTGGGATTAGCAGCTTAAATATATTCTAACAACATCTACTGCAGTGGGTGATCCGTCTGGGTTCACTATCCTGTCTTGTGTCCCACTTAGGATTCAATACCCATAATTAACCCTGTTCCAGATCCACTCATCAACCTTTATATGACAATAATGATAAATTTCTTTGGAAATACAAGTATCATTTCCCCATGTAGGGATTTACAGTTTATCTTTAATGATTATCTTTTGATTTCTCTTTCCTATTTGCTTTTATATTACTCTTGAATCTTGTATTTGAGAGTAAAATTTTCCACTTAGATCTGCTTTTTTCTTCAGGAATGCTGAAAATCCTTTTTCATTCAATGCCCATTTTTACCATGAAAGGTTATGCTCATTTTTCTGTTTAAGTGAGTCTTGGTTGAAGTCCTAGCTTTTTTGCCTCTGGAATTCCTCCAATCCTTTAATGTAGAAGCTGCTAAATATTTGATTATCCTGACTCTGGATTTGTGACATTTTATTTGTTTCTTTTGGACTGCTTACTTTTATTTTCTCTTTGAGCTGGGAATTTTGGAATTTGACTCCAATATTCCTGGAAGGTGTCTTTTGGAATCCCTTTCAGGAGGTAATCACTAGATTCTTTAAATTTCTTTAAATTTTGGCCTTAGGTACTTGAATTTTAGGACAGTTTTCTTTCATAATGTCTTGGAAATTATTTATAATCTCTTTTCTTGATGATGGCTTTCAGATGGACCAACAATTCTTAGATTATCTCTCCTAGATTTATTTTCTAGGTTGATTTGTTTTTCCATTGATATATTTCACATTTTCTTCTTTTTTTTCATCTGTTTGACTTTGTTTGATTGTTTCTTGATGTCTCATGGGGCTCTTAGTTTCTCTTTGACCATCTCTCATTTTTAAGGCATGATGGCCTTGAGTGATCTTTTTTACTTACATTTTCCATTTGGGTAATTCTACTTCAAATAAGAAAGTTTTGTTGTTGTTATTTTTGTTGTTTTTCCCTCAGTGAATTTGTGCACCTCTTTTTCCCTATGGCCAATTCTGCCTTCCAAGGAGTTCTTCTCTTCAGTTCATTTTTTAATGTATTTTTCCTTTTGACCTACTTTTTAAGAAGTTCTTCTTTTCCTTAGATTTTAATGCTTCTTTTACCACTTTACCTATTCTATTTTTTTAAAGTATTAATTTCTTCAGTATTTTTATGAATACTTTACCAAACTGTTGAATCTTTTTTAATGATGTTCTGTTTTACTCGTTTCTTTCCTTAGTTTTTCTTCTATCTTATTTGATTTTTGAAAAGTTTTAGAGCACTTCTATTTTTTTTGGCTTTGAAAGCAATTCAAATGTTTCTTAGATTTTTTTACACACTAACCTCCTGTTTGGAGCCTTGGCTTGCCATGATGCACTACTGCTTTGAGCTCCATTTCCACCCTGGTGCACTAGATCCTTTGCTCTGGCCTTTTCCATTGTTTGGGGTTCAAAAATTACTTTAGTCCATCATTTTCTTGATTATGATTTCTCAGAATTCATTGTAAGTTGTTATAGCATAGATATTTGGAGGAGATTAATTTGGTAGACATCAGATGGGTCTATGTACTTTCACTGCCCTTTTGGCTCCACCTATGCCAACTTTCTTGAGGGAAAGTTTCAACTGCCAATTGTAGTCAAACATCAAGAAATACTTATTGGTTTATTTCTTTTAAATACAATGATTTTTTGCTATTGTTTTAAATAGAGTAGGTAGCTCTAGGACCTGAATGAATTTAATTATTAATGCAACTATTGTGAGTAGTTTAACATCACAGTACTGTGCACATATATTTTCTATCTTGAAATTCCTTGTGCCACATTGAAAATGAAAGAGTTAGGAGAGATTTGTCAGACTTCTGGTTAAGATGGCAGCAGAGTAAGGAGCAGCTGCTAGAGCTCTCCTAACCGAAGCATACAGGACTCCTCAAGGGGACATAAAAATGAATCCAGACGAATGAAGGGACCCCACAACAGGGAGGAGCATTGAAGGTATGTGGAATCGGGGCATTTCCATGCTATAAAGGAGTGAAACAGCTCTCACTAAAATGCGAGAGGAAGAAGCCCCTCCATCACCCCCACACCATGTACAGCCCAGAGGCCAACTCACAAGAGTGAAAGCAGGATTGGGGCACCCAGTAAGTCAGTGGCACCTTCAGGGCTTGTTCCTGAGAGCAGCAAGACTTAGGACCCCAAGTGGCTAAAGAACGCACACAGACTTCCATGAGCACTGGCTCAGATGAAGACATTGCCCTAGGCATGGACAAAGATCTCAAGCTCAGGCTAGGACCTCGAGTGGGGACCCTTTGCAGACTGGAACGAGGCTGTGGAAGCAGTCCCTGAGACTGCTGAAGGAGCTTCGAGCAGAGGGGCAGACCAGGGACAACCAGGAAGCTCAACCCTGAGAACAAAGAGACCTGAGCCCTTGGGAGCCTAGAAAGCGCAAACAGACCCTGAGTGTGAAGACAAAGCAGAGAAGGGGCAGAGCTAACAATGGCAAGCCAAGAACACCAGAAGAGAAAGATTATCAAGAAGAACTCTGGAACACTTGACAACTTTTACACAGAGAAAATCCAGACAACAGAGGAGGATAAACAAGTAATCACATCCAAACCTTCCCAAAACAATGACAACTGGTCACAAGCTATTGAAGAATTCAAAACTGAGATCTTGAGGAAGATGGAAGAGATCTGGCAAGAAAATAACAGTTTAAAAGAAAGAATTTTGCAATTGGAAAGTGAGGCTCAGAAATCAAATGAACTGATGAACAAATTGAACACCAAAAATTACCAGATTGAAAAGAAAAACCAGTCACTAAAGGCTAGAATTGAGCAATTTGAAGCCAATGATCTCTCAAGATAACAAGAACAAATAAAACAAAGTCAAAAGACTGATAAAATAGAAGGAAACATGAAATATCTCAATGAGAAAGTGACAGACCAAGAAAACTTGTCTAGAAGGGACAATTTGAGAATCATTGGTCTTCCAGAAAAAGCAGAAATTAATAGAAACTTGGACTCCATACTTAAAGAATTATTCAGAAAAATTACCCTGAAGTTCTACAACAAGAGGGCAATACAGACACTGAAAGGATCCATAGATTACCATCGACAATCAACCCAGAAAAGGCAACACCTAAGAATATAATAGCCAAATTCAAGAGCTTTCAAGTAAAAGAAAAAAAATCTTACAAGAAGACAGAAAGAGACAATTCAAATATCAAGGAGCACCAATCAGGATCACACAGGATCTGGCAGCCTCCACCCTAAAAGACCACAGGGCTTGGAATATGATATTCAGAAAGGCAAGAGAGCTGGGCCTTCAGCCATGGATCAACTACCCATCAAAACTGACTATATACTTCCAGGGGAAAGTATGGGCATTCAACAAAATTGAAGATTTCCAATTATTGACACAAAAGAGACCAGAACTAAATGGAAAGTTTGATATCCAACCACAAAAATCAAGAGAAACATTAAAAGGTAAATAATGAACAGAGGGGAAAGAAAGAAAACTCATAATTTTTTAAATTTGACTCTTTAAGAGCTTAAATAAGATCTAATTATCTGCATTCCTATGTGAAGAAAAGCTATGTATAATTCTCTGTAGTGAACTCTATTCACTATTATAATATTCACTATCATAGCAATCAGAAGAATAATTCATAGGGAGAGGACAGAATACTAAATGGTCTAAGATGACATGGGGGGTGGAAAAGAGGGGGAGGGAATAGTAGGAGACACCAAGAGAAATTTGAGTGAATAAGAAAAATAGGATATTCTATTACACACAAAGAGGGCATGGGAAGGGGAGGGGATAAATACTATTATAAGAAAAAGAGGAAGAGAGCATTAAGAGGTAATATTTAAACATTACTCTCAGTGTAATCAACCCAGAGAGGGAAGAGTAGATATATTATCCATTGGGATAAAAACTCTATCTAACCCTACTGAGAAAGTCAGAAGGGATAAACCAAAGGGAGCAGGGGAGTGGGGAGGTCAAAAAAGGGAGGGGAGAAGAAGGGGGAGGGAACTCATTAGGCCTTTAAAAATAAAAAGAGTGGAATAACAATGGAGGGGGTCGAAAGGGAAGTTAAGCAAGGGAGGGGATAAGGGATACTGGCTCAAAGCAAACCACTGGTTTAAAAGAAAATAGTGTAAGAAGAAGGAGTGGGACTAGGGGAGGATACAAAAATGTCAGTGCATGCACAACTGATAATTGTAACTCTGAATGTGAATGGGATGAACTCACTCATAAAACGGAAGCAAATAGCAGAGTAGATGAGAAACCAAAATCCTACCATATGTTGTCTACAAGAAACGCATATGAGGCAGGTAAAAATACACAAGTTTAAGGTCAAGGACTTGAGCAAAAGCTTTTGGGCGTCAAATGAGAAATAGAAGTCAGGAGTGGCTATTATGATTTCTGACAAAGCCAAAGTAAAAATAGATATAATTTAAAAAGACAGGGAAGGTCATTACATTCTGATTACAGGCAGTATAAACAATGAGGAAATAACACTGCTCAATATATATGTACCAAGTGGTATAGCATCCAGATTCCTAAAGGAGAAACTGGCAGAGCTCAAGAAGGAAATAGATAGTAAAACCATAATAGTGGGAGATCAAAATATTCCCCTTTCAGATCTAGATAAATCAAATGAAAAAATAAATAAGAAAGAGGTAAGAGAGGTGAATGAAGTCCTAGAAAAATTAGTTTTAATGGATATGTGGAGAAAAATAAATAGGGACAAAAAGGAATACACCTTCTTTTCAGCTGCACTTGGTACATTCAGAAAGACTGACCATGTAATAGGGCATAGAAACATTGCAGACACATGCAAAAGAACCAAAAAAAATGAATGTAACATTCTCAGATCATAATGCAATAAAAATAATAATTAGCAAGGGCACCTGGACAGGCAAATCAAAAACCAATTGGAAATTAAACAATATGATTCTCCAAAACCAATTTGTCAAAGAAAAAATCATAGAAACAATCAACAATTTCATTGAAAAGAATGACAATGATGAGACATCCTACCAAACTCTGAGGAATGCAGCCAAGCCAGGACTCAGGGGGAAATTTATATCCTTCAGTGCATATATTAACAAATTAAGGAGGGCAGAGATTAATGAATTGGGCATGCAACTCAAAAAATTAGAAAGCGAGCAAATTAAAAATCCCCAGATGAAAATAAATTAGAAATACTAAAAATCAAGGGAGAAATTAATATAATCTAAAGTAAAAGAACTATTGAATTAATAAATAAGACTAAAAGCTGGTATTTTGAAAAAAACAGATGAAATAGACAAAGTACTGGTCAATCAAATAAAAAAAAGGAAAGAAGAAAACCAAATTTACTGTATTAAAGATAAAAAGGAAGACCTCACCTCTAATGAAGGGGAAATTAAGTCAATCATTAAAAACTATTTCGCCCAATTATATGGCAACAAATATAACAATTTAGAAGATATGGATGAATATCTACAAAAATATAAATTGCCTAGATTAACAGCAGAAGAAATAGAATACCTAAATGATCCCATATCAGAAGTAGAAATTGAACAAGCCATCAAAGAAGTCCCTAAGAAAAAATCACCAGGGCCTGATGGATTCACAAGTGAATTCTATCAGACATTCAAAGAGCATCTAATCCCAATACTATACAAATTATTTGATATGATAAGCAAAGAAGGAGTCCTACCAAATTCCTTTTATGACACAAATATGGTACTGATTCTAAAACCAGGTAGACCAAAAACAGAAAAAGAACTCTATAGACCAATCTCCCTATATGAACATAGATGCAAAAATCTTAAATAGAATATTAGCAAAGAGACTCCAGCAAGTAATTAAGAAGATCATCCACCATAATCAGGTGGGATTTATACCAGGAATGAAAGGATGGTTCAACATTAGGAAAACCATCCACATAATTGACCATATCAACAGTCTAACAAACAAAAATCACATGATTATCTCAATAGATGTTGAAAAATCCTTTGACAAAATACAGCATCCATTCCTATTGAAAGCACTGAAAAGTATAGGAATAGAAGGACCCTTCCTAAAAATAATGAACAGTATATACCTAAAACCATCAACAAGCATTATATGCAATGGGGATAAATTAGAAGCCTTCTCAATAAAATCATGAGTGAAACAAGGATGCCCATTATCACCTCTATTATTCAACATAGTACTAGAAACACTAGCAATAGCAATTAGAGAAGAAAAAGAAATTGAAGGTATCAAAATAGGCAAAGAGGAGACTAAGCTATCACTCTTTGCAGATGATATAATGGTCAACTTAAAAAATCCTAGAAAGTCAACTAAGAAGCTGGTAGAAATAATCAACAACTTTAGCAAAGTTGCAGGATGCAAAATAAATGCACATAAATCATCAGCATTTCCATGTATTTCCAACTCATCCCAGCAGCAAGAGGTAGAAAGAGAAACACCATTTAAAATCACCCTAGAAAATATAAAATACTTGGGAATCTATCTACCAAAACAAACACAGCAATTATATGAAAACAACTACAAAACACTTTCCAAACAAATAAAACTGGATCTATACAACTGGAAAGCCATTGATTGCTCATGGGTAGGAAGAGCTAACATAATAAAAATGACAATTCTACCCAAATTGATTAACCTATTTAGTGCCATACTTATCAAACTACAAAAACCTCTTTATTGAATTAGAAAAAACTATAACAAAGTTCATTTGGAATAAGAAAAGATCAAGAATATCAAGGGAAATAATGAAAAAAAAATGTGAAGGAAGGGGGCCTAGCAGTACCAGATATTAAATTATACTATAAAGCAGCAGTCATGAAAACAATATGGTACTCGCTAAGAGACAGAAGGGAGGATCAGTGGAATAGACTTGGGGTTAATGACATCAGCAAGAAAGTGTATGATAAACCCAAAGAGCCCAGCTTTTGGGACATGAATCCACTATTTGACAAAAACTGCTGGGAAATCTGGAATACAGTATGGGAGAGATTAGGTTTAGATCAATATCTCACACCCTACACCAAGATAAATTCAGAATGGGTGAATGACCTGAATATAAAGAGGGAAACTATAAATAAGTTAAGTGAACACAAAATAGTATACCTGTCAAATCTCTGGGAAAGGAAAGATTTTAAAACCAAGCAAGAGTTAGAAAAATTACAAAATGGTAATTAAATGGTTTTGATTATATTAAGCTAAAAAGCTTTTGTACAAACAAAAATAATGTCAAAATCATAAGGGAAACAACAAATTGGGAAAAAATCTTTATAACAAAAAACTCCGACAGGGGTCTAATTACTCAAAAATACAAGGAGTTAAATCAATTGTATAAAAAATCAAGCCATTCCCCAATTGATAATTGGGCAAGAGACATGAATAGGCAATACTCAGGTAAAGAAATCAAAAGTATCAATAAGCATATGACAAAGTGTTCTAAATCTCTAATAATTAGAGAAATGTAAATCAAAACCACTCTGAGGTATCACCTCACACCTAACAGATTGGCTAAAATGAAAGAAGGGGAGAGTAATGAATGTTGGAGGGGATGTGACAAAATTGGGACATTAATGCATTGCTGGTGGAGTTGTGAACTGATCCAACCATTCTGGCTGGCAATTTGGAACTATGTTCAAAGGGCTATAAAAGAATGCCTGCCCTTTGATCCAGGCATACCATTGCTGGGTTTGTACCCCAAAGAGATCATAGATAAAGAGATATGTACGAAAATATTTATAGCTGTGCTTTTTGTGGTGGCAAAGAACTGGAAAAGGAGAGTATGTCCTTCAATTGGGGAATGGCTGAACAAATTGTTGTATATGCTGGTGATGGAATACTATTGTGTTAAAAGGAATAATAAACTACAGGAGTTCCAGGTCAACTGGAAAGACCTTCAGGAACTGATGCAGAGCGAAAGGAGCAGAGACAGAAGAACACTGTACACAGAGACTGATATACTATGGTAAAATTCTAATGCAATGGACTTCTGTAACAGCAGAAAGCAATGACACAGGACAGCTCTGAGGGATTTATGGTAAAGAACGCTACCCACATTCAGAGGAAGGACTGCAGGAGAGGAAACACATAAGAAAAACAACTGCTTGAACTCATTGGTCGGGGTGGACACGATTGGGGATGTGGACTCGAAACTACCACACCAATGCAACTAACAACAATTTGGAATTAGGTCTTGAACAAGGACACATGTTAAAACCAGTGGCAGTGTGCATCGGCTTTGGGTGGGGGGACTGAGGGGGGTGAAGGGGAAAGATATTTTATAAGGTCACTAAATCCATCTCCCCTATTTTTTAAACGTAGAAAAGGAGGCCTAGATATAGTAAATGATATGCCCAGGATCTTATAAACAGTAAATATGTAGGCCTGAATTTGAATATATGTCTTCCTGACTTAAGGTACATAACTCTAATCACTATATCATGCTGCCTTATAAAGTAATGGCTGGAGAAGTTAAGGAACTTGGACAAGAATACATAAGACACATTATTAGTAGTAGTAATATCAATATTCTTAGGCAGCTAGCATTTACATATTACTTCATTCAACCAAAAAGCAGCAGCCACTGGGCCAAGTGGATAGAATACAGGACCTGGTATCTGCAAGACAGTTTCTGAGTTCAAATCTGTCCTCACACTCTTATTTTTGTGCGTGATCACGTCATTTAACTCTCCTTTAGTTTGCCCATCTGTAAAATGAGTTATAGAAGGAAATGAAAAAACATACTCATATCTTTGTCAAGGAAATTCCAAATGGATATGGAAAAATGAGGATACATACACTGTTGGTAGAAATGTGAACTCATCAACTATTTTGGAGATGGATCTCGAAATATGTCCAGAGAGTTATACAACTCTGTGTACCTTCATACCCAAGAATAATACTCTTGAGTCTACTTGCCCAGCATATCAGGAAAAAAAGCAAAAAGAACCTAAATGTTCTAAAATATTTATTGTAGCTCTACTTAAGTTGGCAGGAATTGGAAGTTGAAAGGATGTCCATCAGTTGGGTTATGGCTGATGTTGAAATGATTATCTGGGACAAAATGGATGCCACTTTGAATGACTGGACCAGCAGTTGAGAACCTCAGAATGTCCCCAGGTGCCATGAGCCAAGAGCAAAAAGCAGTTGACTCCAGCCCTATGAATAACACCAAGTGACAAGACAAACTGGCTCAGATTGGAGCAGGGACTTGGGAACGTAGGAGGCGAAGGGTGAAGGGTAGGCCTGAAACCTGTAACCTGTTATCCTACTGAGAGAGCTAGAGAACAATCACCATCATTGCTAATAGAGCTGAGAGAGTTTACTGATATCATCAATCAAAATCATCAAATAGCCTTCCCTAATCTCTGGCTTGGCTATGGCCAAGTCAGGTCAGAGTTAGAGAGAGAGTGAAGAACCTCCAATTCCTACTGAACCTAGCAATCTCCAGATCTTGATCATGAGTCTAGTTGATTAGCAATAGGGTTCCTAAATCCTCAATCCTATTCTTATTTCCTAACCCCATTAATAGATTCAAATACAGTGTTTACCATCAAGTACCTTTCCTGAATGGTGATCATACCAAAGCCCTTGGGAAGGGGAGATCAATATAGTCAGATATAACCATTATCCAATAACTAATCAATAGTCCTTACCAACAAATATTCCAATCTCAGGTTGGGACCTAGAGAGGTTAACCATGCACACAACCTCTCAAGGGTTCTCTGCCTGGCCAAACTGTTAGAAGGGATAACTGACAAGCGTATCCAACCAAGCTTGTCAGGGAGGAGAGGCATAGATTATACCAACAACAACTGCATAGAGGCCTGTGAGAAGAGAGTGTGCTTTCTCCCTCACCAAATCCAACCAGCTTAGGCCTGGACATATAATTTACCTCCATCTATACTATCATTTCTCTGAGATCTAATATACTAATATAACACTGAACAAGTTGTAGCATATAATTATGATTAAATATTACTGCACTTTAAGAAGATATGAGCATGTTAATTTAAAAAAATCATGGAAAGATCTCCATGAAATTATGAAAAATGAAACAATTAGATCCCAGAGAATATTACATACAACTTCAAAATTAGCATTAGATGATTAACTTGTGGATGTTCACCTTCAAGCAAAGAATGGATTAATAGAAATATAAAAGACATAGTTTACATATACATTTTTTGGTCAAATATATTCTTCTTTAATTTAGGGAGGTGAGGAAGGGAGGTAGATATCTTGGAATTTTAACAGAACTGAGGAAAATTAATGCCAAATTATAATAATATCTACATGAAAACTTTCTTAAATCTTAGTTTTGAAGATTAGTAATCTTCCAAGAAAATTTACTACTTTGAGCTCTATTTCCTGGAGGACTAGATTCTTTGCTCTACCTTTTTCCATTGTTTTAGGTTGAAAAATTACTTTAGCCCATAATTTTGTTGATTATGCTACAAATAAGCATTGCATGATTTTTCAATGACAATTTGCTCAATAATATCAGTGATTAATTAGTGCATCATTATAGTTACATTGAAAACAGTTTCCCTAAGACTTTTTGTTATCAAAATAATTAATGAAATTTATGATTTCTAGCAAATGAAGTATGTCGAATCCTTACTACCACCTATTTTTCCTATCTCTTTCATTTTTTTTAGTTTTTTCATCATTTCCTTCTATAACTCATTTTACAGATGAGCAAACTAAAGGAGAGTTAAATGACTTGATCATGCACACAAATAAGAGTGTGAGGACAAATTTGAACTCAGAAACTGTCTTGCAGACACCAGGTCCTGTATTCTATCCACTTGGCCCAGTGGCTGATGCTTTTTGGTTGAATAAAGTAATATATAAATGCTAGCTGCCTACAAATATTGATATTAATACTAATAATAATGCGTATTATGTATTCCTGTCCAAGTTCCTTAACTTCTCCTACCATTACTTTATAAGGCATCATGATATAGTGATTAGAGTTATGTACCTTAAGTCAGGAAGACATATATTCAAATTCAGGCCTACATATTTACTGTTTATAAGATCCTGGGCATATCATTTACTATATCTAGGCCTCCTTTTCTACATTTAAAAAATAGGGGAGATGGATTTAATGACCTTATAAAATATCTTTTGACTCAGATCTATAATCCTGTATTTTTGACACATTATTATTTTCTTCTTGGTGACACTCATTAGATTGGGTTTAATATTAATAACAAAGTGGTTCAATGGATAGAGAGGTATGGCGAGTCCAGAAAACCTGAGTTAATCCCAGCCTTACATTCTTACTTGCCAAATGATGCTGCAGGGTAAGTCATTTAACTCTCATGGCAACAGTTTTCTTAACTAAAATGAAGATGAAAAATTCTACACTTCCCTCTCAAAGGGGTTGAAGGAATCAAATGAGATAATATTTATAAAGAACCTACTATTATGCCTGTCACATAGTAGGCATTATAAAAATGATACTTATTATTATTGGGAAGCTAGGTATCCCAGTGGATAGAATACTAGGAGTCAGGAAAAAATGTTCAAATCTAGCCTCAGATAGTGACTAATTGTGTGATTGTGGGAGTCACTTAACCCTGTTTGCCTTGATAAATTGTAAAAGGAACTGAAGAAGGAAGTGGATAATCAATCCAGTATCTTTGCCAAGAAAACCCTAAAAAAAGTCATGAAGATTTAGACATGATTGAATTAATTGAACTGAATTGAATAAATTTGGACATGATTATTAATGAGTTTATTATGTTAAATCTAACATTGAGTGAACAATTAACTTTGCAAAGTCTAGCAAGCGGTTTATTTTTTTTTCAATTGTATTCTCCCTATTCTTTCAAATTCTAGAAGCCTGTACTAAGTGTAGAAAAATCAAAATAACAACTGCATCCAGCTACTGCATCCCTCTGAAATTTTTTACTTGTTTTATGAAGGTTAACTAGTGGATTTTGCAACAATTGTTTGTGAAATCTTGGAACTGTTTTGCATTTTTAACCACACATTCCTTTGTACTCCATTTCTATCAGTCACAAATCTGAATGATCTTATTTTCCCACAGCTGCTACAATGACTTTAACATTGATTGAAGTACCTTCTAAGAGCCATCACTTTTGCGCATTGTCTTCCTCTATTCTTAAAAATCAAAGAATTAAAAAAAATAGACAAAAATGAAATAAGTGTATAGAATAAATTTATGCACTTATCTGACAGAATTATGAAATCAGTGAAACCAGATAATGTCCATTTAATCTCATTAATATCAAATCTATGGGAATATTCTCAGAGTGGTTCTAGCCATTGCTCCTACTAAGCCACCATCTTGGCCTCACCACCTAAGATCAGATTTCTGGCACATAGTAAATGTTTGAGGAAATGCTTGTTTATCTGACATGGGAATCAATCAAAGCAGAAATGTACACACATGAATATTACTGTGATAAATTAAAACTATTAAAATATTTCTTGTTCAAAGTAATTTGCATATAACTATAGATGAAAATCCTCAAATGAGTATAGACACAAAGATGTTCATAGATATTAAGATATGTTATATTTCACCAAAAATGCTGAGGGAATAGGAAGGAATTATGACTTTTCTATATCCCATTTCATTTACCTTTACTGTCTTCCTTATCCTCTTTGCTTCTTTCTCCTCTTCTTTTAAAATTTAATTTTCTGGGGGCAGCTGTGTGGCTCAGTAGATTGAGAGCCAAGACTAGAGATGAGAAGTCCTAGGTTCAAATCTGGCCTCAGACACTTCCTAACTACATGACCCTGGGCAAGTCACTTAACTCCCATTGCCTAGCCCTTACGGCTCTTCTGCCTTGGAGCCAATACATACCAAGACAGAAGGTAAGGGTTTAAAAAAATAAAATAAAATAAAATAAAATTTAATTATCTCAGGTAACAAAAATCCTTTGTCTCCCTCCATCGAGAAGGAAAAATAAAAGTTTTGTAACAAATATTCATAGTCAATTGAAAATACCATCAATTTACCACATCTGAAATATATACATGTACATATGTATATGTATGCATGTATGTGTATGTATCTGGATCTATAGTTGTATTAAGCATAAATATTCATATACATTCTATATATATGCACACACATGTATTTTATATAGGGTGTATTTACATATACACAACACATATACATATATACATATAAATGTATTTGTATATACCTGTACATGTATATTGTGATATATATGTATACATACATATATGGATATATCCCTAAGTTAGGAAACATAGAAAGTGTGACACTATTTCCCAAGTCTATCACCTCTCCCCCAGGATATGCTTTATTATATATCCTCTGAAATTGCAGTTGGTCATTTTATTGATCAGAATTCTTAAGTCTTCCAAAATTATGTATCTTTATAGTATTATTATTATATGAATTGTTGTCCTATCTAAGTTCTATATCAGTTCATAAATCTGTTTCCAGGTTTTCTGAAACTTGCCCTTTCAAAATTTTATAGCACATCAATATTTCATCATATCCATATGCCATATATTATTTCATCATTCTCCAATGAAGGGGACACTCAGTTTCCATGTGTTTGTCAACATCGAAAGAACAAAGATAGACAGAGAAATAGATAGATAGATAGATAGATAGATAGATAGATAGATAGATAGATAGATAGATGGATGGATGGATAGATAGACAGATAGATAGTCAGATAGATAGATAGACAGACAGAGAGAGAAACATATTTCTCTTTCCTTCATTTCTTTGTAGTATTGCCCTAGTGGTGTTATTGTTTGGTCAAACAGTATGCCTAATTTAATAATTTGAGATATAATGCAAATTTGAGATGTAGTATCAATAGTTATAAAATTCCTCTCCATTACCAGCATATTATTGTTCCTATTTTCCCATGGACTTTCAGTCATTTTCCATTTTTCTTTCAGGCGGATTGAGGTATAACTAGGAAATAGTTTTAATATATATTTATCTCTTAATTAGTGAAGTCAGCTAGGTGACACAAAGGGTAGAATGCTGAGCCTGGAGTAAGGAAGTCCTGAATTCAAATCTGGTCTGTCTTACTGGATGTATTATTCTGGCTAACTCACAAAATCTTTTTTTTATCTCAATTCCTCATCTATAGAAACAACTGGAGAAAGAAATAGCAAATCATTCCAGTGTCTTGTACGAGAAAACCCCAAATGGAGTTGCAAAGAAATAGACATAACTAAAATAATTGAATAACATCAGAATAATATTTTTAATATTATTCTTTTTTTTTTAAACCCTTGTACTTCGGTGTATTGTCTCATAGGTGGAAGAGTGGTAAGGGTGGGCAATGGGGGTCAAGTGACTTGCCCAGGGTCACACAGCTGGGAAGTGGCTGAGGCCAGGTTTGAACCTAGGACCTCCTGTCTCTAGGCCTGACTCTCACTCCACTGAGCTACCCAGCTGCCCCCCAGAATAATATTATTGTAGTGATTTTTAGAATTTTTTTCATATAGCTTCGTATTGACAAGCTAGAATAGAGGGAGCAATTCCTTCTAACTTTGCCCTTTGCTAAAAAAAATTCCAAAAAATATAAATACTGTACAATTATCCCCACTTTTGTTGACTCAAAAAGAGAGCACACCATTATCACTGACAAAGAACCAGGGGTCCATTTCTATATTTTAAATTATATTCATAGATTTATAGTTTTATATATATATATATATGTGTGTGTGTGTGTGTGTGTGTGTGTGTGTGTGTGTGTGTGTGTGTATACATATTTGAAAATTTGTTTTAAAATCTCCTCCTCATTTCATTTTCTTCTCCTGGATTTCTCCTGAAAATTATCTGTCCATATCCTTTGACTATTTAGCAATTGGAGAAATCTTAACATACTAAAAACTGGGCTGGATACCCTATCAAGAAATGCTTGAAGTTATATCATGAATCAGAGCGGTGGAAAATATTACATAGATTGACTCATGGAAGGACCAGTCTACTCAGATTGTAAAAGACGTTCATCTCAAAAGTAATCATCATGTTATCATTATCAAATTAGGAGTTAAACTTGAGAAGAGTAAGAATTGGTTAAGTTCTCTCTCTAGCTATTTCGCCAATGTTTGAAGTAACCAAATCAAACTGAAAAACATTCCAACAGGCATGAAGATGTCATTTTCTGAAATAAAGTACAAAACCTAACCCATATTTATATTATCATATAAAGTGAATGACAAAATGAATCAGTTTTAAAGAAATAATAGTATAATCTATCAACTAGAAAAACATGAAAATATATTTGGCTAATTATTGCCATTCATTCATATATAGGTATTAATTAGGACAAGAAGAAGCCTGAAATATACTTGGCATATACCCACCTATACAATGTTTGTGTAGGCATGTCTATGAAGGTAGTTTGATATGCTTGTGTATATGTAAGTTTATTTCTATATTTTGATACATATATAACATTGTAAGTGTGTACATGTACATATGAATTTACACATATAGAGAAATATGTTTATTATGTATATATTTCTGCAAGTATATATGTGTGAACACACCCAGAAGTACGGATATATAGATATACATATGTATGTATTTATATGCATGCATATTTTTCTCTACTCCACTGAAAGCAGTAGCTCAATAATTTTTAAACTGATGGCGATGATTTATTCCAAATTACCAGATTCTACACGTAAGAAAACTGAATTCCACCAATGAAACAGCTGTAAAACTCACATAGAAAGTATTGGAAATCAGATTTTAAAATCAGTTCACTGATTCCATATCTATTAAATAGGTCATTATATCCAATTTAAACATGTTTCCACAGTACCATGCCCTCACCTCATGTACATATATGTGATAGGTAAATATAAAGATTCTTGAACTTGTAAGTTTCATATATGACTCAAGTTAGTAAAAAAAATACTTGAATAGGGGGTGGCTGGGTAGCTCAGTGGATTGAGAGCCAGGCCTAGAAATGGGAGGTTCTATGTTCAAATCTGGCCTCAGACACTTCCCTGCTGTGTGACCCTGGGCAAGTCATTGAGCACCACTGCCTAGCCTTACCACTCTTCTGCGTTGGAACCAATACATAGTATTGATTCTAAGATGGAATATTCTAAGATTTAAAGCCCTAAGAAGGGGTTTAAAAAATATTTGAATAATAGGTCAACAATTTAAGTGGATTAGATTTACTTTAAGCCAAACACACTTGACTGTATATTCCACATATTTATGACATTAGGAAGAGATTTTAATTCAGATTTTCAACTTATTCTGTATATTAAATTGTAGACCTATTAATATATTTTAATATGTAGTGTTGTGAGGAAGATTATTTAGTATTAGTTACATATAGTTTATATGGACCTAGCAGGAAGGGCTGGAGGATTCCAAGATGGAATGAAGGAGCGAGGAAGTGAGGCTTGTGCTCTGAGAGAGACTCCATTAGTGGTTGGGGACTTAACTGTTGCTAACCTTGGGAGATCTCAGAGTTAGGGAAAAACTGCATCCAGATTCCCTGGGATCCTGAGAGGTGGAGGCTTTCAGCAGTGGACAACAGATCTGCAGAGCAGCACCAAGTGGGGAAGTGGTTTGGGATCTGGTGGACAGCATTTCAAACTCACTCTCCCTACCTGGGTACCTTGTTTCAACTGGTGGAGTTGGCTCTTGGCATCCTGTGACCATCCTTGGATTTACCGTGAGACCCCAAAGCCACCCTCAGGCCCTTTAGCTGAGCTGACCAAACCTGGCTGGAACCAGGTTTGAAGGAGCTTTTCCTGTGACTTCAGTACTGCTTCCTTTGGGCCTTGCCTGGCTTAGGTCAATAGAATAGTGTAGTCAAGTCCTTTCCTTGCCCCTGTGGTTTGCCCTTAGGTTTTAAGTATACAATCCCTTATTCCCATCCTTCATTATTATTTCCCTCAATTAAACTGTGTAAACTTTTACCTTTGCCTGCTGGTTCCGTAGACCCTGGTCTAGGGTGGCTGAGTGACTGTTGGGCCAACTGCCATTCCTGTGTCAGTTAAAAGCTTGACAGTAAACCCTGGTCTCCCTATCCTGGTTGGTCCTATCTCTCCTTCAACACAGTGTGAACCCACAAACCATTTAGGTTACATTTTAATAATAATAACATCCCTGGTGCCTCACCATTACAGTAGACATGGACCCCATGGATCTTTGTTAAGTACCACCAGAATGCCAGTGAGAAAAGTGTACCTTTTTTATGAGTCACACATAAGAGTGTAGTTAATTGGGCAGTATTATACTCACCAGAATTTTTCAACTGAGAGCACAACTAGGAAGGATTGCTCCCTCTATCCTACTGTGTTTATTTTTTTTCCCTCATTTCTCCTTTTTCTGGTGAAGACCCATGTACATAATTAATTCTAAGTGGACTTAATAGCTAATGTGTAACATGTAGTCATCTCCTCTAAGGTCAGATGGTTTAGAAGGGGACATTGTACAAATGTAGTTTTTTATAACATTTTATGGATTCCTATTAAAAGTATCTGTGAATTGCCCAACAGTGGAATTTCACCCATAACAATGTGGTTTCTGTGACTTTTGGGTTAATCTCACAATATTTCTTTAGCTTCTGACCACCCAGAATTTTATAGTGACTACTTTGGCTAGAATTCCACCAATCACTAGGACATTATGAGAGGTTGTCTAAAGATAAGTAAATAGAACTGCTCAAAGCAAGTGTTTAAAAGAGTAAATTTTCTGAGGTTTTATTACACGTAAGTATGTACCATATACTAAGCTCTGAGGAGGTTGCATTTTATGGGAGAGAACAACATATACAGTACACAGATTAATAAAAGCAAAATGAACATACAATAATCTAAATGAAGGTGGGAATAAGGGAATACTAAAAACTTTCCTTGTATATATGTATATATTGCTTTAGGAACTCTAATATCCACCATAACCCTTCTGAGATTTGATTAAAGGTCAGATATCATTGTATTGTTGATATCATAATTATGTTTGTTTGTTTGTACCTTTCCTGGAACAAAATATTTATCTTAAAGGAATAGGAAGGCACAAAGGATTATAAAACACACACACACACACAAAATGAACTGTTTTAGATTATTCAGTTAATTGAGTGTGAAAAAGAAAGATTCAGAACTTAGATATCATCTTCAAATATCAGAATGACATTTACCAAAATTGACACAAACCTTAAATCTTGCAGCATAAAAACTAGAGATTGTCTCAGCTTGAGACCATTGCCATTTTTTGCCAATGGGTGGCATACCCTATCTTCAATTTCCCAAGCATGTGTGCAGCTTACAAAGAAATCTCAAACACTTTAGCACCACTTTGTATCATTTTTTTTATTCTCTTCTCATATATTTAGATAGCAAAAGGAGATATTGATGAGGAGCAGTGTGGGAGAGATGAAAGGTACAAAAAAGTCAACCTTACAAAGCTTCAGGAATGTACTGAAAGCAGACAAATTATCTGATAACACCAAAGAGTCAGACTCAGGCAATCCTGATTTTATCAATAAGAAACGATAATTTTTTCCCCCTCTCAAAAGAGAAGACAGTTATTTTGAGGTTGCCTGAACATATGCCTTTCATTTACATCTAAACTATTCCAATTGAAGATGTTTTAAAGAAATAGACATTTTGTGTGAGTTTCACATTTTTTACATTTAATTATCTTTTCTTGTTAAATAATAAAACATAGTTTAGTAGCATATATTGATTTTGTATTATGCTTATTGTTATATAATAGAAGTCATTTCTAAACAAGCTGTACAATTAGCTCATCATTTTGTTAAAACAAAGATGAAAAGCCACACTAGACTAGAAAAGGGGATAAAAATGGAAGTTATCATGTAAATAAAGTGGCTCATAGAATGACCTATTGAAATAAGTTAGACATACTTGAACTCTAAGCCCCAAATTGTAAATGGACAAAGGATTAGAAATCAACATGGACTATCATCATTCTTAACATGATTTTAATTGATTAAAATGTTCTTATCATTTGTAATTTCATCAATTTATTTCCTCCATCAGTGTACTAGAGAATATAATGAATATATTCTTACCCTGTGTGTCTTTTGTTCATGATCTTCCATGGATCTGGCACAATGGATCAACCCAAAATGTTAAAGGTCTCCCGCTAGATTAAAATTCTATTTTATTATTATCAGTGGAAAAATTCACCTGTCCATCTGGTATTCTTGACTCTTTGTCCAAGAACCTGAAAACTTACTTTTATTAGCAGATAGATCCTCAAAATATCTATATCTCTTCTTGTGCATGTCATCACAAAATATTTTGTAGCCTATTTTCTTCTACTATATATGCAATACACTATAATTTTCAAACTCTGATGAAAGGGACAAAGCATCTGAATGCACAGAATTTATGACCAATGTTTATAAAATAAACAAAAGGGTTGGAAGCAAAAAATGCAGAAAACATGGCATGAGACATAGGAGCCATCTGATTTCAAAATATTCATGTCTGAACTTGGCAAGAGGATAAAGATAGATATTCAAAGGAAGAAATCTGTCAGTGTTTATAAAACAGCATATTTTCATTGTCAGTGTGAGAATCATCACCATATTCATATTCTAATACTCTAATCTTAGTATAGCATGCAAAGAACATAGGAAGACAAATTCAGGAGCAACCCTGGAGCAGATCAAGAATACACTGCAGAAAACTTTGTTGGATGTAACAGAGTACAGAAAGTACTAAACAATGATGACAAGATACCTCAGGGAAGGAAAGATAAAGTATTTTTTAATCATCAATAATATTATTATCTAAAACTGTAAATAATTATTAATACATATGCCTATATTATCCTATATGTGACCAATATTTACACATGAAAAGATCCTGAAGAATGATGTGAGGGAAAGTGTTTGCAGAAAGCTTGGCAATATAAAAAAATAAAAACAAACAAACAAACAAAAGAAAAAACCTTTGAAGATAAAACTGAAAGGACAACAAACAAAATCATGGAAGATTTATGATTTTAATCCAATTTTTCTTTAAAAATAATAGTGGGGGGGAGAAGCTGGGTAGCTCAGTGGATTGAGAGCCAGGCCTAGAAACAGGAGGTCCTAGTTCAAATCTGGCCTCAGACACTTCCCAGCTGTGTGACCCTAGGCAAGTCACTTAACCCCCATTGCCTACCCTTACCGCTCTTCTGCCTTGGAGTCAATACACAGTATTGACTCCAAGACAGAAGGTAAGGGTTCTAAAAAACAAAAAAAAAAAAATTAAAAAAAATAATAGTGGGACCATACTATCTATGGACTTCTAAAATAGGATAAATCATGATATATGATAAAATGTAAATATCACTCTCAAAACAATTGGGCCAGATGAAGTACAATAAGATACATCAGTGCTGTAATTACTTATGACTGACCCAGTTTTAACACCATTGAGAGATCCAAGTATATGAAAGAGTAAAAGATATCAGAGTATTAGGATAAAATAATAAACATGCTTATTATAAAAGAATAATCCAGAAGTATAAATGTACAAATCCAGATACCTACTTTTTACCACTATGAGTACTTTATGAGAATAAATTACACATGCATCTTCATACTTTCCAAAAGTGATGGCCATTAGCACAGGAAATATTTCTCAAAGAATTTTTAAAAATCAAGGATTTCCTATAAATGTTAAAGTCTTCCAGATTCTTCTGGAGGCACATGAAATCACAGAGATTAGAGAGCCTTTTATTTAAATTTTTATTGTCATGCAAATAACATTTCCAAATTGGTCATTTTTGTCAGAGCACAATTATACAAAGCCAACACCCCAAAATACAACCAAAGATACACTGATGTGAAAGATGACTCCAACAGTTCTTTCTCTGGAGGTAATAACTCTCCCCATCAAAAGTCTTTCAGGATTGTACCAGATCATTGCATTACTGAAAGTAGACAAGTTTTCACATATAAGCATCATCTGAGATTTGCATAGCCTTTTAAATGAGATTAACAAATACTTTAAAAAGTTTGCCCAAACAATTCAAACATAAATAATAAAGTAAGGAACTATCTATATGGTTCAGATAGTGGTATTTTATGGATAGAGTTGCCATTGAGTTTTTCAATACTACTTTTCTTAGACAGACACTGTAATTTATCAATGAATTTTTAAGAAATGAATAAGATGAGGACATCAGACTAGTTTGTAGTTTGGAAACTATACCACATATAACAATGATCCCATGTATTCATCTTCAGCAAAATCCTATTGCAAACACTATTTTTAGAGTACTATTATATAGAAACTAGCAAACTTACTTAGCTCCTAGTATGTGCAACAGAATGTATTAAACTCTTTGCTAATATCATCTTGTTCAGTTGTCAAGACCACCTTGGGAGATAAATGCTATTATTTCCATCATTTTACATTTGAAGAAACAAATAGAAAAGTTAAATGACTTGCCCAGGATCACATTGCTACTAAATGACTAAGGTAATTTTTGAATCTTATTTTCCTGACTCTAGGCCCAGAGCTCTATTCATTCTGCAATATAGTGGCTTCACAGAATACCAATGTTTCTAAAGAATCAAAATTTTTGGTTACCCAAAAAATAATTCTGTGATGTTTGGTGAATATACATAAGCTTCAGTATATTAACAATAACAATTTACATACAAAGATAGCATAAGAAATACATAAAAAAGATTTATGCCAAGAAAACATATACTTGGTATGTAGTGAGTGTGAGGAAAAACTAATAGACATTTGGGTATTGTACTAGTACCCTATAATTTTAAGAAACATAGAGAAAAGTCCTTGGCATAAGTGTTAAATACCTTGATGATTTATGGACTATGGACAAGAATCATAACCACTTCCCCTTCAAAAGGAAAAAAATATGAAATATGATTTAGCCCTATGAGACCCCCTTTATCTTCTACAGTGCTGATGAAATTTTTAAAAAGGACGAAAGATTAAAATGATCTCAGAATCATAGACATTCAGGGGGCTTCTAGTCTAAGCCACACAAGAAAGGAGTTCCCATATAACAACTGCTTTGAAATCTATTCTGTTAAAGTAATATTCATATAATAAAACAACCTAATTGGTTTTGAATGTCATTGAACTCTAGTACAAATAAATTATTATAATTGGCTTTCCTAAGGTTCAAATCTGGTTTATGAACAATCATACCTAAACAATATCTATTACAATTTTAAATACTTTGATTTGGAAAAACAATGTGTTTCTTCTTTCTCCTCCTGCATGGCTTTCTGTTGTCCACTTCCTCTTTCTTTTTTATTTTAAATTTTCTATTTTCTCCAATTATATATAAAAAATTAACTAATTTTTTAAAATTTTACAATCTATTCTTCTATTTCCCTCCCCCTCCCTGAGAAGGCAACCAATTTGATATAGACTATACTTGCACATTCATTCAAAATATATTTCCATATTAACAATATTGCAAAAAAGAACATGGATCAAAACATAAATGTAAAGTTGATACTTTCACTTTCATTAAGACTCCATTGGGGTTCCTGGTTAAGATGGTGGCATAGTAAAAAGCAACCTTTCCTAACCCACACGCATAGGACTCCTCAAGAGGACATAAGACAAGAAGATGAACGCAGGGACTCCACAACAGGGCACAGTGTTGAAGGTACATGGGTTTGGGGCATTTCCATGCCATAAGGGGGTGAAACAACTCTCACTAAAATGATGAGCTGAGCAACCCCATCCCTCCCACACCACCTACAGGGCCAAAGCCAGTGCACAAGAGTTAGAGCAAGTTTGGGGCATCCATTAAGTCCTTGGCAGCTACTTGGGATCACGAGGACCTGCTCCTGAGAACAGCAAGACTCAAGAGGCTAAAGAATGCTTGGACTTTGAACACAGACCTTGAGCACAGGTGTGGACACAGGTGTGGATGCATATCCTAAGCCCAGGCATGGACCTTGGGTGGGGACCCAGGGCAGAAGAATACATGACTGTGGAAGCAGCTCCCTGAGACTAATGAAGGAGCTTTGGGCAGAGGAACAAGCAAGGGGACCACCAGGAGGCTTGACCCTGAGAACAACTAGACCTGAGACCTCAGGAGCCTAAAGAGTGCAGACAGACACTGCTCATGAGGATAAACCTGAGAGGGCACATGGCTCAAAATGGCAAGCCAGTCACAAGAACCCCAAAAGTGAAAGATCAACAATAAGAAATCTTTAACACTCTACAACTTTTACACAGAAAAAATCCAGACAACTGAGTAAACAGCAGAGGAGAACAAAGAAGTAATCCTATCCAAACCTTCCCCCCAGAATGAAAATTGGTCCCAAGCTCTTGAAGAGTTGAAATCTGAGATCAAGGGAAATATGGAAGAGATTTGGCAAGAGAAGTGGGAAATAGTTCAAAAGGATATTAACAGGTTAAAAGACAGAAACTCCCAATTGGAAATAAAAATAAAAACAGATGGAAAATAGGAAGAACCAAACCAAAAAGGAAAATCATAAGATTATAACAGAAAAACAGTCTCTAAAGACCAGAATTTGGCAAGTAGAAGCCACTGATCTCTCAAGACATCAAGAACAAATAAAGCAAAGTCAAAAGACTGAGAAAATAGAAAGAAACATGAAATACCTCACTTAGAAATTGACAGATCAAGAAAACAGGTCTAGAAGAGACAGTTTGAGAGTCATTGGTCTTCCTGAAAAAGCAAAAATTAATAAAAATTTATACTCCATACTAAAAGAAATTATTCAGCAAAACTGCCCTGAAGTTGTAATATAGAAAATGGCAGGATGGAATTCCTGCAAAATACAGGGTCTAGCCTCATCCAGAATTGCAGGGGGCCCCCCTGGGGAACATTGGGTGAGGGGGCAGTTGGTAGGGAGTTAAACAATTGATTTCTGGGAGTTGAGGGGAGCAGATCTCTCTGCTGGCTGTTCCTGATTTGGGGTTTGCCTGGGAGTCCATAGTGGCAAAAGCCATAGTGGTTTCTACACAGAAGTTTGAGTCTAGTAGGATTAGAGCTTTCCAACATCAATATAATAATTATTTAGTTATTTAGATATTAGAAGTAATTACTATTAGTTTGAGTGCAAGTTAGCTAAAGGTTTGCCACTAATCTCTCCCATTTTGTTTTCCAAATTTCCCAGCAGTTTTTGTCAAATAGTGGATTCACGTCCCAAAAGTTGGGCTCATTGGGTTCATCAAACACTGTCTTGCTGATGTCATTTATCCCAAGTCTATTCCATTGATCCTCCCTTCTGTCTCTTAGCCAGTACCATATTGTTTTGATGACCACTGCTTTATAGCATAGTTTAATATCAGGAACTACTAGGCCCCCTTCACATTTTTTTCATTATTTCTCTTGATGTTTTTGATCTTTTGTTATTCCAAATGAAATTTATTATAGTTTTCCTAATTCAGTAAAGAAGTTTTTTGGTAGTTTAATATGCATGGCGCTAAATTGATGAATTAATTTGGATAGAAAGGTCATTTTTATTATGTTAGCTCAACTTACCCATGAGCAATCAATGTTTTTCCAATTGTTTAGATCTAGTTTTATTTGTATAGAAAGTGTTTTGTAGTTGTTTTCATATAATTGCTGTGTTTGTTTTGGTACACAGATTGCTAAGTATTTTATATTGTCTAGGATGATTTTAAATGGTGTTTCTCTTTCTACCTCTTGTTGCTCTAATGTGTTGGAAATATATAAAAATGCTGATGATTTATGTGCATTTATTTTGTATCCTGCAACTTTGCTAAAGTTGTTGATTATTTCTACAAGCTTCTTAGTTGATTCTCTAGGATTTTTTAAGTGGACCATCATATCATCTGCAAAGAGTGATAGCTTAGTCTCCTCATTGCCTATTTTGACACCTTCAATTTCTTTTTCTTCTCTAATTGCTATTGCTAGTGTTTCTAGCACTATGTTGAATAATAGAGGTCATACTGGGCATCCTTGTTTTACTCCTGATCTTATTGGGAAGGCTTCTAATTTATCCCCATTGCATATGATGTTTGTTGATGGTTTTAGGTATATACTGTTTATTATTTTAAGAAAGGTCCTTCTTTTCCTATACTTTACAGTGCTTTCAATAGGAACGGATGCTGTATTTTGTCAAAGGATTTTTCAACATCTATTGAGATAATCATGTGATTTTTGTTTGTTAGACTGTTGATATGGTCAATTATGTGGATGGTTTTCCTAATGTTGAACCAACCTTGCATTCCTGGTATAAATCCCACCTGATCATGGTGGATGATCTTCTTAATTACTTACTGGAGTCTCTTTGCTAGTATTCTATTTAAGATTTTTGCATCTATGTTCATTAGGGATATTGGTATGTTGTTTTATTTCTCTATTATTGATCTACCTGGCTTTGGAATCAGTACCGTATTTGTGTTATAAAAGGAATTTGGTAGGACTCCTTCTTTGCTTATTATATCAAATAATTTGTAGAATATTGGGATTAGTTGCTCTTTGAATGTCTGATAGAATTCACTTGTGAATCCATAAGGCCCTGGCGATTTTTTCTTAGGGAGTTCTTTGATGGCTTGTTCAATTTCTTTTTCTGATATGGGATTATTTAGGTATTCTATTTCTTCTGCTGTAAATCAAGGCAATTTATATTTTTGTAAATATTCATCCATACCTCCTAGATTGTTATATTTATTGCCATATAATTGAGCGAAATAGTTTTTAATGATTGCCTTAATTTCCCCTTCATTAGAGGTGAGGTCTCCCGTTTCATCTTTAATACTGTCAATTTGGTTTTCTTCTTTACTTTTTTAATTAGGTTGATGAGTACTTTGTCTATTTTATCTGTTTTTTCAAAATACCAGTTTCTAGTGTTATTTATTAATTCAATAGTTCTTTTGCTTTCAATTTTATTAATTTCTCCCTTGAATTTTTGTATTTCTAATTTAGTTTTCATCTGGGGATTTTTAATTTGTTTGCTTTCTAGTTTTTTAAGTTGCATGCCCTATTCACTAATCTCTGACCTCCCTAATTTCTTAATATATGCACTCAAGGATATAAATTTCCCCCAGAGTACTGCCTTTGCTGCATCCCACAGAGTTTGGTAGGATGTCTCATCATCATCATTCACTTCAATCAAATTGTTGATTGTTTCTATGATTTCTTCTTTGACTAGCTGGTTTTGGAGAATCATATTATTTAATTTCCAATTAGTTTTTTATTTGCCTGTCCAGGTGCCCTTACTAATTATTGTTTTTATTGCATTATGATCTGAGAAGGTTAGATTTATTATTTCTGCTCTTTTGCATTTGTTTGCAATGTTTCTATACCCTATTACATGGTCAATCTTTTTGAAAGTACCATGTGCAGCTGAAAAGAAGGTGTATTCCTTTTTTTGCCTATTTATTTTTTCCACATATATAGTAAATCTAATTTTTCTAGGACTTCATTCACCTCTCTTAGATCTTTCTTATTTATTTTTTGGTTTGATTTATCTAGATCTGAAAGAGGAATATTTAGATCTACCACTATTATGGTTTTACTATCTATTTCCTTCTTGAGCTTTGCCAGTTTCTCCTTTATGAATTTGGATGCTATGCCACTTGGTGCATATATATTGAGCAATGTTATTTCCTCATTATCTATACTGCCTTTAATCAGGATGTAATGACCTTCCCTGTTTTTTTAATTATTTTTACTTTGGCTTTGTCAGAAATCATAATCGCCACTCCTGCCTTCTTTTTCTCATTTGACACCCAAAAGATCTTGCAAAAGCCCTTTAACTTAAACTTGTGTATGTCCACCTGCCTCATATGTGTTTCTTGTAGACAACATATAGTAGGATTTTGGTTTCTAATCCACTCTGCTATTTGCTTCCGTTTTTATGAGCGAGTTCATCCCATTCACATTTAGAGTTATAAATATCAGTTCTGCATTTTCTGACATTTTTTTTCCTCTCCTAGTTCTACCCCTTCTTCTTACACTCTTTCCTTTTAAACCAGTGGTTTGCTTTAAGCCACTATCCCTTATCCCCTCCCTTGATTAACTTCCCTTTCTACCCCCTCCCTTATTATTCCCCTCTTTTTATTTTTAAAGGTCTAATAAATTCCCTCCCTCTTCTTCTTCCTTCCCTTTTTTGACCTCCCTACTCCCCTGTTTCCCTTGGTTTATCCCTTCTGGGTTTCTCAGTAGAATTAGATAGAGTTTTATATCACAATGGATATAGCTACTCTTACCTCTCACAGTTAATTTCAGTGAGAGTAAGGTTTAAATATTACTTCTTAATGCTCTCTTCCTCTCCTTCTTATAATACAATTTATCCCTTCCCCTTCCCATTCTTTCTTTGTCTGTAATAGAATATCCTATTTTTCTTATCATTCAAGTTTCTCTTGGTGGCCTCTACAATTCACCCCCCTCTTTCCAATCCCCCATATCATCTTAGACCATTTAGTATTCCAACCTCTCCCTATAAATTGTTCTTATGATTACTATAATAATGAATAGAGTTCACTACAGAGAATTATACATAGCATTTCTTCACATAGGAATACAGATAATTAGATCTTATTGAAGCCCTTAAAGAGGCAAATTTAAAAAAATATGAGTTTTCTTTCTTTCTCATCTCTTTCTTTTTTACCTTTTCATGTTTCTCTTGACTTTTGTGGTTGGATATCGAACTTTCCATTTAGACTTTGTCTTTTCTGTGCAAATACTTGGAAATCTTCTATCTTATTGAATGTCCAAACTTTCCCTAGAAGTATATTGTGAGTTTGGATGGGTAGGTGATCCGTGGTTGAAGACCCAGTTCTCTTACCTTTCTGAATATCATATTCCAAGCCTTGCGTTCTTTTAGTGTGGAGGCTACCAGATCCTGTGTGATCCTGACTGGTGCTTCTTGATATTTGAATTGTCTCTTCTGTCTTCTTGTAAGATTTTTTCTTTTACTTGGAAGCTCTTGAATTTGGTTATTATATTCCTGGGAGTTGTCTTTTCAGGGTCTAGTGTAGAGGGTTATCTATGGATCCTTTCAATGTCTGTATTGCCCTCTTTTTGTACAACTTCAGGGCAATTTTGCTGAATGATTTCTTTTAGGATGGAGGAGTCCAAATTTCTATTAATTTCTGCTTTTTCAGGAAGAACAATGATTCTCTCATTGTCTCTTCTAGCCCTGTTTTCTTAGTCTGTCACTTTCTCTTTGAGATATTTCATGTTTCCTTCTGTTTTATCAGTCTTTTGACTTTGTTTTATTTGTTCTTGCTGTCTTGAGAGATCATTAGCTTCTAATTGCTCAATTCTAGCCTTTAGGGACTTGTTTTTGGCTATAATATTTTATTTTCCTTTTCAATCTGGTCATTTCCGGTGTTCAATTTGCTTATCAGTTCATTTGATTTCTGAGCCTCTCTTTCCAAGTGTGAAATTCTGCCTTTCAAACTGTTATTTTCTTGCGAGATCTCTTCCATCTTTCTCATCATCTCAGATTTGAACTCTTCAATAGCTTGTGACCAGTTTTCATTATTTTGGGAAGGTTTGGACATGATTACTTGTTTTTAATCCTCTGTTGTTTGGTCTGTTGTCTGGATTTTCTCTGTGTAAAACTTGTCATGTTTTACAGATTTCTTTTTGATGATCTTTCTCTTCTGGGGTTCCCAATTTTGGCTTGCCATTGTTAGCCCAGTGCCTTCTCAGGTTTATCCTCACACTCAGGGTCTGTCTGTGCTCTCTAGGCTCCTGAAGTCTCAGGTCTCTATGTTCTCATGGTCAAGACTCCTGGTGGTCCCCCCCTCCACCTGCCCCTCTGCCCGAGGCTCCTTCAACAGTCTTAGGACACTGCTTCCACAGCTGTGCTTTTGGTCTGCACAGGGTCCCCACCAGAGGTCCAAGCCTGAGCTCAAGATATTTGTCCCAGCCTATGGCAATGCCTTTACCCGTGCCTGCTTTCAAGGTATGTGTTCAAAGTCCACGTGTGTTCTTTAGCCTCTTGGGGTCCTAAGTCTTGCTGCTCTCAGGAACAGACCCTGGAGCTGCCAATGACTTAATGGGTGCCCCAAACCTACTTTAACTCTTGTGTGCTGGCTTTGGCACTGTAGGTGGTGTGGGGGGTGACGGAGGGGGTTGCTCAGCTTGCACTCTAGTGAGAGCTGTTTCACCCCTTTTAGTGTGGAAATGCCCCGATTCTACGTACCTTCAAAGATTCCATGTACCTTCAACTCTGTGCCCTGTTGTGGGGTCCCTTTGTTTGTCTAGATTCGTTTTTATGTCCCCTTGAGGAGTCCTATATGCTTCGGTTAGGAGAGGTTAACAGCTGCTTTTTACTCTGCTGCCATCTCAACCCAGAAGTGATCATCATACTTTATTGCTGTTACTATCTACATCATGCTCCTGTCTCTACTCACTTCACTTTGTATCATTACACAAAGGTCCTTAAAGGTGATTTTTTCGGGGTTGTGGTGTATCATCTTGTTCATTTCTTATGGTGAAATAGTATTCCAATGCAATCATTTACTGAATTGACTTCCAGTTACTATAATGGCAGAATAAGAAACACTTAGAACCCAACATCCACCCTCCAAATGAACAGAAAACAAAAACACCTCAAAATAGATCCTGGAGGATCAGAAACAACAGAACAAAAGAAGGGGTTAAGAAATAATACTGAGCAGAAAAATGTGGACAGTCAGCAAAGAGGACTCATCTCACTGGAGTACAAGGAGACAGTGCTGAAGAAGCTTGAGTGGAACTCAGATATGATATAACACAAGCTGCAAGGGAAAGAGCAAAACCTGTTTAGTCTACCCTCAGCAGAGGAAGAGCAGATACCAATGAAATACAGAAAAAGGAGCAGTGGGAGGAAAGTTCCCCATCACAGTTCAGTTGTATCAGAGACTGGGTGCTACTCAGCACAGAAATCGGAGTGAGGAACTTAGTCCAACAAGGTTGAACTTTGTCGACCCAGCTGAATTGAACAGCTATAAACTCCATCTAACAGGCCAAAGAGCCCTCCCCTGCAGAGTGCTCAATCTGAGACTCAGATAAGCTTTAGCATATAGACAAAATCAAGGGAAAAAATAACTCCTAAATGAGCAAAAGGCAGAGAATGTTCTCAATGCTAGAAACAAATTTCAACAACAGAAATTTACAAAATGCAAACTTAGATGGAGATGGCACTACAAAAATGAAAACATTAATCATAAAAGGAAAGTGTGAAAGGATATCAACCTAAAATGAACTTCTGGAGAAGCTCCAAAAAAGATAGAAAAATCAAATAATTAGAGATTTAGGAGAAAAAATTTGAAAGAAAAAATCAACAACATAGAACAAAAACTAAAGAAAATTCCGAAAGAGGCATATTTTTTATTCCAAGCCCAGTATTCTGTTCACTGTGCCACCTACCTTCCCTACATTATATGCCTATATTGAATCATAAAAATATATCTTTAGAGAACTATACATATATGAGCTGTGATTTTAAAATTGCAGTTTGTGATAAAGAAACTAGTGAGTTTGGAACGTAATAGTCATTTTAAAATTCATGCCAAAGTACTAGTATAAACAAATGTTAAGCTAATCAAATGTTTGCTGAATGTAGGACCCTAAGATTAGTTACTCAAGAATAATTTTGTAAAACACATACCTCACATATTCCCTCTCTTTGTTACTATGCTTTTCTTATTTATGTTCTTTAGCAATTATATTTTAATCAAACTCAGAAACAGTATCTCACTATTTAAATAACATCTATTTTTCCATATTTTGTAACCTTTTTTAAATGGACTTTATTTTTATATGTGCATACCAGTCTTGAATAACATTTTCCTATTTCAAAAAATATCATATGAACAGTTACTAGTATTTGATGTATACAAGATAAATGGAATAAGTTTTTTTCCTTCATTCCAAATTTTGGAAAATAGGAAAATAATTTAAGCTGAATTTCTTGTAGAATGAGACACAGTGTGGCCTATAGAAAATACAATTCAGGGTAATTTCTGGGTCAGAATAAATTGGTGTGTGTAATATGTTTGCCTATACTGAAAGAGCATTAAAAATGAAATGAGGTAATTTTGTCAGGGTTTGATGCTCTTTGTTCACTGAAACATAATGCAAGTTATGTCTTTGGCTATAAAGTAAAATAATGAGGCTATATATCCCACATCTTTCTCATAGATTATAAACTCAATATCAGAGTTGTATACCTGTAATGAATATACAATACTGGTCACTTAGATTCTAATGGTACTTGAAAATAATGAGATAAGCACACCCTGGTGTGCTAGAAAATATATATATATATATATATATATTTGTCTCAAGTTCAGGGAGAAAGGAAATCCCTCTGTACTATCAGATTCTGATATATAAACTCCATCAAGAATCACTTTAACTTTAGCCTTCACTGTTCAGAGAAAGGTCCAAGACTGCCTGAAGAAAAAGATGACTAAAAAGTTTCACCATTCCAATGTTGAAAAGAAATGGACTTCCAGGGGCAGAGCTAAGTTGAAGAACTGAACCAGAGCTGCTTCTTGTCACCATAAGAATCCTCTCTGACAAAGATTAAAATATCAATTCAATTTATTTTTGTTTTACATATATGTAAATATATAATAAAATATCTAGCACTTCTGTCACACTTTAAAGTTTGCAAAATGCTTTTCATGTTATCTAATTTATCCTCAATATAACCTAGTTAGGTCAGAATATTATTATTCTCATTTTACAGATAAAATTCAGACTGAGAGCCAGTAAGTGACCAGGATAATATGTCTAATGAAATTCAAAGGCTAGATATTGTAATGATAATTGTAATGTAGGTGAAATTAGCTTAGTTAAAAATGGAGTGCAGTAAGATATAAGGTTTATAGAAAAAGTTTGAAACTTCCTGGGGTACTTTAAGGTTTTGCCATTGAACCCTGATGAGGTCAGAGATAGAGAATTTTGGAGTGTGTCTTAAGAGCATCAGATGTGAAACTGTCACTAACTTCTGGGACAGAGACTTGGAGGTTTGTTGTTCCTGGATTTCCTGCTGATAAGCTTTGAAGACTCATGAAAGATTTTCAACATCTTGAATCTGAAGGACTTAGAAAGCTGTTTGGAAGAGAGAGCAGGAGAGTTGTTGAATATCTCTTTGGAAACTCCTCTGGTGGTTGCCAGAGAGCATTGGCTGGGAGAAACAGCTTGAGACTCAGACTAAGAGAATTGATCTTTGGCTTAAGGGAAAGGAAGTTTGGTAAATTTCCATAAGTTAAGTTTGTAAATTTTGGAAATATATTTAGTGAGTTAGAATTTATAATTTAGATCGACTAGTGTGGAGTAAGCAGGATCAGTATTAGTGATTGAGAAGCATTTCCATGAAGGAAATTTGGTTGTGGGAAACTTATATAGTTAATAGGGAATCCCTTATCAATACTCATTCTTTTTTTACTTTCCCTTTTATACAAGTATTTTTAGTTATAATAAATATTTTTATATAACTCACCTGAGCAGAAGTTACCTTCACTTATTTGAGTGGCCATCTTCTTCAACTGTCAACTCTAAGAGCCTGCCCACCCAAGGAGCAACTATTGGTATTACCAATACCAATAATCAATAAGGGTTCATCCCCTTAAAACAATATGAACTCAGATTTTCCTGACTTTAAGATTAATGCTTTATCTATTGTGCTCCACACTTTTTAACATTTAAAAAATGTGAAATTATTGATAATGTAGCTAATTATAAAATAATTACATTATGCATTTATATACTCTTATGAATAATATCATAATGACATTGATCAGTACCAACTCCTGACCAACTATTCAGGATATATGTGACGTTGAGTAGGAGCTGAGGGAGGGTGAAGATGAATGAAAGTGAATTTGAAGCTGTGGTGTGTATGAATAAGTAAGCAAATGGATAGATAGGTGGATAGTTGGTTGCTTGCTTATTTGACAATCTTGGTTGTATAATTATTCAAAGCAAGAGGTAGAAGCAAAAACCATTTATTTTGTTGAGATAATTTGGTCTTGATGCTAATCATCTGATTTGTTCCCTTTTATTTCCAGGTTTGTTTCACCCCTTCTTGCAGGTCACTGGAGACTTCCATAATTGAAAGAATGCTATAAAAAGGTAGTAATGGAAAACTAAGAAAAATGTAAGTTTAAGATGATTTTCCCCCAAAACTCTTATCTTCCATCTTAGAATCAATACTGCATATCATCGGTTCTAAGGCAGAAGAGTGGTAAGAGTTAGGCAATGGGAGGTAAATGATTGTACAGGATCATAAAGTTAGGAAGCAAAAGAGGTCAGATTTGAATATAGGACTTCCCATTGCTACATCTGGCTCTTAATTTACTGAGCCACCTAGCTGCCCCAATATAATTTTTATAACACTTTATTTGTAGGAAACTTTTTAATTTACCATTTGTGGGTGAAGATCCTTATAAAAATATTGTATGTTAAGTATTGAGCAGTCTAGAGCCTAGGTTTCTCCCTCCCATTTATTTTGACCCTGGAATATAAGGAAATGTCCTTTCTACAGCATTCATAAAAGTTACAGCAAATGAGTTTAGACTCCTAAAATCTGACTGCCATCTCATCTGGATCACAATACAGGTCCCAAGGGAAAAGAAAGGGTTGTCTAACAGAGGAGTTTAGGGGTCAAAGGAAGGAAAGGAGCTTGGCACTGCAACACACTCAGATATAAAAACACAAAATCTCTTCATTTTTTTCTTCATTCTTTCCCTCTACACCCCTTTGCCATTGGCTGTTGTAAAACCTACTAACTCCAGGATCTGGAGATGGAGGAGAAAAAGGAAGGAACAGCACTTAGCACCTTTCTCAGGCAATAGGTCAGGATCCAAGTCCACCCTCACTTGTCACATCTCTGGTTTCCTAGAATGGCAAAAATTGCAATTTAAAATGCACAAATTTCCATTAAGAATCAGTTTTCTTAGCCCTTTCCTCAATAACTCCCAAACCTTTGACGCCCTGAGCCCTAATTTGAGCAGAAAAAAATATTTTAGTTTTAAGGATTCATAACAGAGAATTTTTCACCATATTGGATGCATATCACTGACTCACTTTAAATGAAAAAGACCAGAATTAGTTAGTGACTAAGATTACTTATTATTAACAGATATAGCTGCAATATTTACCCAAAGATCAAGAATCTTCAAATTTTAATAGTAAAATGTTTAACAGTAAATAAAGACTTCATGCAAGCTTTAATATCATATTTTTATCAAAATAAATCTTATTCTAATATCTTCCTTATAATTTATTTATTTTGCATAATCATTAATACATCTTTGATCTTGTAGTTCTTCTGTATCAAAATATACTTTGAGGCAATCTCTTGTCAATCCTTATCATCAGCATCCACAGACTTCTTTCTGTATTTCCTAGTGGTGACTTGGATGGGAAATAAGACATTTTTCTATTAGTATATTAATGCATTTTCTCAATCTCTGTTAAGATATACCTTCTATCTAAGAATCAATACTATGTATTAGTTTCAAGGCAGAAGAGTTCTGAGGGATAGGCAAGGGTCAAGTGACTTACCTATGGGATAACACAAATTGAAAGTGACTTAGGCCATATTTGAACCTAGTACCTCCTTTCTCAAGAATTGGCTCTCGATCCACTATTATGAGCCACCTAATAGCTCACAATTGTCTTAATCTTTGAGCAGCAGTTGTGTTGAAAATGTTAACTTTTATTCTCTCCACTATTAACTATATTGCTTCTATCTCCTCACTTAATTACTGAAAAGGTTTTAAATTTTTTCCTTACCATGATTCTGTGATTTTTTTCCCCATTACTTCTGCCAGATTGATCAACTTCATTCACTATTCAAAAATCTTGGGAGCAGCTGGGGAGCTCAGTGTATTGAGAGCCAGGCCTAGAGACGGAAGGTTCTAGGTTCAAATCTGGCCTCAGATACTTCCTAGCTGTGTGACCCTGGGCAAGTCACTTGACCCCCATTGCCTATTGACTCCAAGACAGAAAGTAAAGTTTAAAAAAAATCTTCAGTGGATCTTTATTACCCCTAGTATAAGAAGGAGATTTCTCAAACTGGCTTTTTAAAGCCATTCACAATATGGTTCCAACCTCTGTTTCAGGTCTCATTTTATTTATATTTTTTAATTAATTTAGATTATTTTTCCATGGTTACATGATGCATGTTCTTTCCCTTCTCTCCTCCAACCCCCTCCCATAGCCAACAAGCAATTCCATTGGGTTTTACATGTGTCATTGATGAAGATCTATTTCCATATTATTAATATTTACGCTAGAGTGATCTCTTAGATTCTACATCCTCAAACATATCCCCAGCAACCCATGTGATCAAGCAGTTGTTTTTCTTTTGTGTTTCTACTCCCACTCTTTTTTCTCTGAATGTGGATAGTTTTCTTTCTCTTAAGTCCTTCAGAATTGTCCTGGATCATTGCACTGCTGCTAGTAAAAAAGTCCATTACATTCCATTGTACCACAGTTCATCTCTTTCTTTATGCAATGTTCTCCTGGTTCTGCTACTTTCACTCTGCATCAATTCCTAGAGGTTGTTCCAGTTCACTTGCAATTCCTCCAGTTCGTTGATCCTTTTTAGCACAATACTATTCCATCACCAACAGATACCATAATTTCAGGCATTCCCCAATTGAAGCGAATCCCTTCATTTTCCATTCTTTTGGCACTACTAGGTACATGGCTACAAACATTTTCGTGTAAGTCTTTTTCCTTATTGTCTCTTTGGGGTATAAACCCAGCAGTGGTATAGCTGGATCAAAGGGCAGGTAGTCTTTTAAAGCCCTTTGGGCATTGTTCCAAATTGTCTTCCAGAATGGTTGGATCAATTCACAATTCTACCAGCAGTGCATTAGTGTCCCAATGATGCCATATCCCCTTCAACATTTATTACTTTCCTTTGCTGTCATATTAGCTAATCTGCTAATTGTGAGGTGGTACCTCAGAGTGGTTTTGATTTACATTTCTGTAATTATAAGAGATTTAGAACACTTTTTTCATGTGCTTATTGATAGTTTTGATTTCTTTATCCTATTCATTTCCCTTGCTCATTTATCAACTGGGGAATGGCTTGACTTTTTGTACAACTGATTTAGTGCCTTATAAGTTTGAGTAATTAGACCTTTGTCAGAGGTTTTTGTTATGAAGATTTTTTCCCAATTTGTTGCTTCTCTTCTAATTTTGGTTACATTGGTTTTATTTGTACAAAACCTTTTTAATTTAATGTAATCAAAATTATTTTTTTACATTTTGTAATATTCTCTATCTCTTAGTTTATCTTAAAATCTTTCCTTTCTCATAGATCTGACAGGTATACTTTTATGTGTTCACGTAACTTACTTATAGTTTCCTTCTTTATATTTAAGTTATTCACCCATTCTGAATTTATCTTGGTGTAGGGTGTGAGATGTTGATCTAAACCTAATCTTGTTTAATTAGAATCTGTTACCCTAAAAACTACGATCTTCAGCAAAACTATGATTCCCAGTACCCTACTCATTTCCTGTCATTATGTGCTGACCTAGATAGGATATAAATTGGGAGTAGTCCTGCCTTTTGCTCTCTTTCCTTCCTGTCATGGCTTTGGTGGAGCAGGGATTTTTTAACAGGTAGAAAACAGTCTTGTGGTTCTGTTTTGTCAGATAATAAACTTTATAAAAATAATACTTGAAGTATTTGACATTAATTTAAATCCTATATCTCTCCCATACTGTTTTCAAATTTTTCCAGCAGTTTTTATTAACAGTGGGTTTTTGTCCCAAAAGCTGGGATATTTGGGTACACTGTCTTGCTGAGGTCACTTACCCCAAGTCTATTCCACTGATGCTCCCTTCTGTCTCTTAGCCAGTACCATATTGTTTTGATGACCACTGCTTTATAGTAATTTAATATCTGGTACTGCAAGACCACTGTTCTTCCCAATTTTTTTTCATTATTTCCCTTGATATTCTTGATCTTTTGTTCTTCCAAATGAATTTTGTTATAATTTTTTTCTAATTCAGTAAAAAATGTTTCTTGGTAGTTTGATGGTATGGCAATGAATAAGTAAATTAATTTGGCTAGGATTGTCATTTTTATTATGTTAGCTCATCCTACTCAGGAGCAATTAATGTTTTTCCAATTGTTTAGATCTAGTTTTAATTGTATTGAAAATGTTTTTTAGTTGTGTTCATATAATTCCTTTGTCTTGGCAAATAGATTCCTAAATATTTTACATTGTCTAGAGTGATTTTAAATGGAATTTCTCTTACTAACTCTTGCTGCTGAGTTATGCTGGAAATACATAGAAATGCTGATGATTTATGTGAGTTTTTATTTTGTATCCTGAAAGTTTGCTAAAGTTGTTGATTTTTTCCACTAGCTTTTTAGTTGATATTCTAGGATTCTTTAAGTAGACCATCCTATCATCTGCAAAGAGTGATAGTTTAGTCCTCATTGCCTATTTTAATACCTTCAATTTCCTTTTCTTCTCTAATTGCTACTGTTAGTGTTTCTAGTATGTTAAATAATAGAGGTGATAACAGGCATCCTTGTTTCCTTCCTGTTCTTATTGGGAAGGCTTCTAATTTATCCCCATTGGAGGTGATGCTTACTGATGCTTTTAAATTTATACTGTTTTATTATTTTTAGGAAGGGCCCTTCTATTCCTATACTTTCTAGTGTTTTCAATAGGAATGAGTGTTATATTTTGTCAAGGCTTTTTCTGTATCTGTTGAGATAATCATGTGATGATTGTTGATATGGTCAATTATGTGCATGGTTTTCCTAATATTAAACTATCTTTGCATTCCTGGGTATAATCAAGTCTCATTTTAAGTCATTGTTCCATATGTCTGTTATTTCATCCCCTGCCCTTGAGTCTTTAAAAAGGTACTTTCCATGACTAGAATCTATTCCCTCTTCTCAAATTTCATCTTCAACGTATTATCTTTTGCTTCCTACTGGTGATATTTCCTAACCCTAATTCTCCTTAACTTCCCATTTGGAAATTTCAAAGTATTATATATATATATATGTATATATATACACATGTCTCCCCTAGTAGAATGTAAGTTTCTTGAGGGCAGATAATTATTTTTATTTTCTTGTAACATGTCACATATATTTCTAGGACATAGAAAATTGCTTTGAGCCTATCAGAACTGAACTGTATGATTATAAGACTGCCACTTAGCCTTCTTTGAATGAAGCTAAACAAAGCATCTTTTTTTATGGAGAAGGGCAGAAAAATCACAAGAATATGCATGAATTTTTTTTTCTATTTTTAAATTCCAATAATCTAGTATTTATTTTTAAGTTAGTCAGTAGTTAAGACATTTTTAAAATGTGGGCTTATATTTATTTACAAATAATCATTTACAAACATAGTCATTTTCTACCATTTGCATTCTTGGATTCTAATAATACAAATTTAGGAACAGTTTAGAAGAAACTATTGGTTGATTCAAGAGTCATTTTTAAAGTCATACCCAAAGAAAAGAGGAATTATCATCACTATTAATATCCTATTTGCATTTCATCCTGAGACCCTAATTTCACCTATGCATGTGCTCTTTACTCTAATCATTCTATTGAATGTTTCATATGAGTATAATCACCTTGAGATTATAAATAGTATAATCAGAAATTTCACAATGTCAGTGATGTAAAGATCACAAGTTACTTTAGAGATCATCTAATCCAATCTTCTCATTTTATAAAAGATAGTTCTGTGGTTCAAATAAATTAAAGGAGTTCTTTCAACTATGTAAACAACTATTATGCAAAGCCTCTTCCTCTTGGAATCTCTCCCAGAATTCTCCACTGGTTCCAACTGACACTCCTGGCTCATGCCCCCCACCATACAACATTCTATGCAGAAATTCTCTTCTCTCACTCTTGCTCTTACATTGTCAACTAATGGGAGTTAAAATTTGACCACAAGTCTTAGAATCAGAACAAAAAAGAATTTAGACTGAGAAACTCATGAATGAACTTCAAGCACAATATAAGTAATGTGATAATTTTTCCCAAGGTACTTAAACTTTTACTCATTTTTTTGACATTTTCATAATGGGATAAATAGAAGATTTTTTTCTAACTAGAATGTTTATAAAAAGCATAGCAGATTTAAGGGTGGGAAGAAGAAAGGGAGTATGACATAGAGGGAAGGGAACTAAATATAGCTAAGAAAAAATATTATGGATTTGACCGACAAATGCATCTCACCAATTGCCAAGCTGCTGTATGTGTGTTCTCCGCCTCCTGGCACTTTTCTTCAGTTTTGGACCCAGAATCAAATTAATACTGGCAAAATTATTAGAAAAGGAGTATCAATATATTATACCATATCTCTCTACTATCTCTGTAACTTTCCAAATCAAAAAAGTCAACCATGCCTAAAGCTTCTCTATATACATATTTTCTCCCTATCAACATGGAAATAGATACTTTTTTTTTGCTTTCATAAGGGGATCCTCAGCAATTAGCCAAGTATTAAGTAGATGGTTCTTGATAAATGATTTCCATTCATTGTTTCTTTTATATGTATATACCCTTTTGAGGTTCCAAGGATGCTTTTGTATATATCTCTTTTAATCCTGAGAACAACCATTTTAAATTAGTTGAAATATTTTCTTCAATTTAAAGATGAAGAAACAATGAGAGGTATGTTATTTGGGCAAATACAGACAGCTATCAGATGAAAATGTCAGCACTTAAACCTGTCTTTTGTCTTCCTATCCAAGGTGCTTATTAGCTGACACTGACATCATGTTCTGCGGTTTTCAAAACATCATTCTTACATTATTTCGTATGATCATCTCAACAACCATGAAGAATAGGTGCTATTATTTTCTCAATATGAAGAACAAGAAATTGTAACTCATAGAATTTCAACAGTTTTTAAATTATCACGAGGGGTTCCATATCTTGACAATCCAAGGACAGTGTCCTTTTTGTCTTCAAATGTGCACAAAATCCATTAACTCCCTTGGCTCTTGGCCACAGTCCTCAACTTTTCTGGTGTCATGGGTCATTTTGGCAATCTGTTGAGGCTTATAAATCCCTTTTTATGATAACATTTTTAATAATTGAAGACCATGTTAAATTTCATTAGAAAGTTATTGAAAATAAGTGGTTTTTTCCTCACCCAGATTCATGGAGTTTCTGAAATCTATCTGTTTCCACTCAGGAACCATGGAATCCTGATTAAGAACCATTGTGGTTTTTTTTCTCCCTTTAAAGTTTTACCAAAGATACACACATTTTAGAAATGTATTCACACCAAGAAAGTCATATTTCTTTCCCTTGCCACTTTCATATATTCTGAAGAATTTAATCCATTGTCTACCTTTATTCAGAGATAGTAGAACTCAGAGGGTATGCAACTGAGGGGGGATACTCTTATTCTCAAGGTCCAAGTAGGATTATAACTGTCAACTCCCAGTAATAAAGATGGAATGTTTTATTTTGCTAGAAATCACTAGAATATACTTAATATTTTGGCCAGATTTGCAGCCCTGTATTCTAGGACACAGAATATCAATCTCTGTTCTTTGTGGTCCACTACAACTGTTTCTTTTCCTTAAGGGCCCTATAAACATATAAATCTTCAGTGAATCAGAATTCTATCAACTTCTGTTTCAAAAGGTTCATTGTAGCTTTACAGAACAGTTACACACCCCACTGATTTTATACTCCACTCCAAATATATTCTGGGCATTGTACTCAAAATCAGCCAACTGAGTGTCAATGATGTGCACATATCAAACTGCTTACAGGGACAATATCCTGTCTTGATACTTTAAATCCCATAGAATGGTGACACCATTATTCAATGTTGAAAAAAAAGAATAGTAAGAGTCTGAGACATCACACATGAAGCACTTCTCCCAAGTACTGGAGATGATGAACAGCATGCTCCTTCAAATCTTCTTAAATTACCAGCAACTGAAAAAAAATTCATTGAGTGTTGGCTATTAGTCTTGATACTGTATACTAAAAAAGGGGACAAAAACACCTTGAGAATGAAAATCAGGATACCGTTTATAGGAAAATTCTTGAAAACTGGGGGAGTAATGCAGTTGTTAATTGTTTGTTGTTTGGGGTTTTTTTGGCAGCAATCATTTCTGATTCTTCAAAAATAAATGAATTTTGAGGTGTACTTAAAAAAATTGAATGGAAAAGAAATGTCTATGTATAATAATAGATCAGTAACTCCTTAAGATAAATCACGTCTGTATTTTGAAAAGATTGGAGTATCCCTATGGAAAGTACAATGGATAATTTTGATTACATGAAATTAAAAATGTTTTCACAGACAAAACCAATACAACTAAAATGAGAAAGAAAGGGAACTGGGGCCGGGGGGAAGATTTTAAAAATGTCTCTGATAATAGTTTCATTTATCAAATATATAGGGAAGTGATCCAAATTTATAAAAATAAGAGCCCTTATCTACTTGGTAATCAAAGGATAAAGGAAATTTTCAGAAGAAGATTCAAAACTATCTTTAATCTTTTTTGAAAAAAAGTTCCAAATTACTATTGATTAGAGAAATACAAATTAAAATAACTGAGCAACTATACACACCTATTAGGTTGACTAAAATAACACAAAAGGGAAATGACAAAGCTGGAGAAGATATGGAAAATTAGGAACATTAAAGCACTATGGGTAGAATTGTAAAGTTTTCCAATCATTCCAGAAAAAATTTTGGAACTATACCCAAAGAAATATAAAACTAAGAGGCAGGGCCAAGATGGTGGGGAAGATATATAGATCCACCTACTCTTTACCAAATTACCCTCCCAAAACTATGATATAATGCCTCAAAATGAATTTTGGAGTAGCATAACCCACAATATAATAGGGTGAAATAATTTTTCAGTACAAAATAACTTAGAAAGCCATTATGAAATATCTGTTATATTGAGGTGGAAGTGGAGCTCAAAGAAGCATGCCAAGGCAGGCCCCAACATAGACATAGCTCTTGAGCACAGCTGAACCATCAGCTTCCTAAGCTCTGAATAACAGACAGTAAAGTAAGTTGCACTGCTCAGAAGAGAATTATAGAGTTATCTTTGCTGGCACTGCATATAAGACTCTTATTGCATGCTCATAAGCAGAACTAGGTTCAGTTTAAGGTTGCTATACACAAGTGCTTGGGGCCATCAGGGAAAAGGGGACCCTGGTCACAGTTCCAATGGAGAAAAAAAAAGTGATTCTGATTACTTACACACCAGAGCACAGGCCAGGAAAGTATTATACACACATCTCCTTAGATCACACCACTTAGGAAGAACTGAAACCATAACTGGCCCTGAAGGTATCCATAGAAAGAATGTGAAATTTGGAACAGTGCTTCCACCACAGCTTAATTGTAACAGGTTTTTTAATTAAAAGAATAGAAAAAGGCTAGAAAATATTAATATTGGTGTGGGAGAGGAAGAGGAAGAATTAATTTAGAATCCAAAAAATGAAAATATGAATGTTAACAAGTAATCTTAATAAGACAGTATATTCCCAATGAAGTTTCTTTATTGACCTCACTCTCTTCATGTAATATTTATTACAGTATGCTTTCACTTAATTGCTAATGCCATTAAAACCATGTGTTGAAAGTGCAGATGGGTATACAACTGTGGAAGCAGCGCCCTGAGACTTGTAAAGAAACCTCCGGCAGATGATCAAGCAAGGGGGTCCACCAGGGGGCTTGACCACAGACAGACCCTGAGCACGAAGATAAACCTGAGAAGCTGCTGGGCTAATGATGGCTACCCAGTCTCAGGAAGTTCAGAAGAGAAAGATTAACAACAAGAAAAAGAAGTCTTTAACACTCGACAACTTTTACACAGAGAAAATCCAGACAACCGAGCAAACAGAGGAGGAGAACAAACAAGCATCAGGACCCTCCTCAAATAAGGAAAACTCCTCACAAGCTATGGAAGAGTTCAAAACTGAGATTTTGAGGAAAATGGAAGAGATATGGCAAGAAAATAATTGTTTAAAAGGTAGAATCTTGCAATTGCAAAGTGAGGCTCAGAGACCAAATGAACTGATAAGCAAATTGAACACCAGAAATGACCAGATTAAAAAGGAAAACCAGAAGATTATGGCTGAAAACCAGAAGATTATGGCCGAAAATCAAAAGATCATAGCTGAAAACCGAAAGATTATAGCCGAAAATCAATTCCTAAAGGCTAGAATTGAGCAAGTAGAAGCTAATGATCTGTCAAGACAACAAGAACAAATAAAGCAAAGTCAAAAGACTGAAAAAATAGAAGGAAACATGAAATACCTCAATGAGAGAGTGACAGACCAAGAAAACCGGTCTAGAAGTGACAAATTGAAAATAATTGGTCTTCTAGAAAAACCAGAAATTAATAGAAACCTGGACTCCATACTAACAGAAATAATTCAGCAAAATTGCCCTGAAGTCCTACAACAAGAGGGCAATATAGACATTGAAAGGATTCATAGAACACCTGTGACAATCGATCAAGAAAAGAAAACACCAAGAAATATAATTGCCAAATTCAAGAGTTTCCAAGCAGAAGAAAAAATCTTACAAGAAGCCAGAAAGAAACAATTAAAATATCAAGGAGCAGCAATCAGGATCACACAGGATATGGCAGCCTCCATGCTAAAAGATCGCAAGGCTTGGAATACGATATTCAGAAAGGCAAGAGAGCTGGGCCTGCAACCATGGATCAACTACCCATCAAAATTGACTATATATTTCCAGGGGAAAGTATGGGCATTCAACAAAATTGAAGAATTCCAGGTATTTGCACAGAAAAGACCAGGGCTAAATGGAAAGTTTGATATCCAACCACAAAAATCGAGAGAAACATGAAAAGGTAAATAAGATACAGAGGGGAAAGAAAGAAAACTTATAATTTTTAAATTTGCCTTTTTAAGGGCCTCAGTGAGATCCAATTATCTGTATTCTTATGTAGAGAAATGATATGTATAATTCTCTGTAGTGAACTCTATTCACTATTATAATATTCACTATTATATTAATAAAAAGAATAATTCACAGGGTGAGGGTGGAACGCTAAATAATCTAAGATGATATGGGGGATGGGAAAGAGGGGGTGAATAGCAGGGGACACCAAGAGAAACTTGAGTGAATAAGAAAAATAAGATATTATATTACACACAAAGAGTGCATGGGAAGGAGAGGGGACAAATACTATTATAAGAAGGAGAGGAAGAGAGCATTAAGAGGTAATAATCAAACCTTACTCTTAGTGTAATCAACCCGGAGAGGGAAGAGTAGCTATACTATCCATTGGGACATAAAACTCTTATCTAACCCTTCTGAGAAAGTTAGAAGGGATAAACCAAGGGGAGCAGGGGAGTGGGGAGGTCAAAAAAAGGGAGGAGAGAAGAGGGAGGGAATTCATAAGGCCTTTAAAACAAAAAGAGGGGGAAAAATAAGGGAGGGAGTAGAAAGAGAAACACCATTCTAAATCACCCTAGACAATATAAAATACTTAGGAATCTATCTACCAAAACCAACACAGCAATTATATGAAAACAACTACAAAACACTTTCTAAAGAAATAAAACTGGATCTAAACAATTGGAAAGCCATTGATTGCTCATGGGTAGGACGAGCTAACATAATAAAAATGACAATTCTACCCAAATTAATTTACCTATTTAGTGCCATGCCTATCAAGCTACCAAAAAACTTCTTTACTGAGTTAGAAAAAACTATAACAAATTTCATTTGGAATAACAAAAGATCAAGAATATCAAGGGAAATAATGAAAAAAATGTGAAGGAAGGGGGCCTAGCAGTACCAGATAGTAAACTATACTATAAAGCAGCAGTCATCAAAACAATATGGTACTGGCTAAGAATAGACTTGGGGTGAATGACATCAGCAAGACAGTGTATGATAAACCCAAAGAGCCCAACTTTTGGGACATGAATCCACTATTTGACAGAAACTGCTGGGAAATTTGGAAAACAATATAGGAGAGATTAGGTCTAGATCAACATCTCACACCCTACAACCAAGATAAATTCAGAATAGGTGAACGACTTGAATATAAAGAGGGAAACTATAAACAAATTAAGTGAACACAGAATAGTTTACTTGTCAGATCTGTGGGAAAGGAAAGACTTTAAAACCAAGCAAGAGTTAGAGAAAATTACAAAATGCAAATTAAATGGTTTTGATTATATTAAACTAAAAAGTTTTTGTACAAACAAAAACAATGTAGTCAAAATCAGAAGGGAAACAACAAATTGGGAAAAAAATCTTTATAACGAAAAACTCTGACAGGGGTCTAATTACTCAAATATATAAGGAGTTAAAGCAATTGTATAAAAAATCAAGCCATTCCCCAATTGATAAATGGGCAAGAGACATGAATAGGCAATTTTCAGGTAAGAAATCAAAAGTATCAATAAGCACATGAGAAAGTGTTCCAAATCTCTAATAATTAGAGAAATGGAAATCAAAACAACTCTGAGGTATCACCTCACACCTAGCAGATTGGCTAAAATGAAAGAAGGGGAGAGTAATGAATGTTGGAGGGAATGTGGCAAAATTGGTACATTAATGCATTGCTGGTGGAGCTGTGAACTGATCCAGCCATTCTGGCTGGCAATTTGGAATCATGCTCAAAGGGCTATAAAAGAATGCCTGCCCTTTGATCCAGCCATACCATTGTTGGGTTTGTACCCCAAAGAGATCATAGATAAACAGACATGTACAAAAATATTTATAGCTGCGCTTTTTGTGGTGGCAAAAAACTGGAAAAGGAGGGTATGTCCTTCAGTTGGGGAATGGCTGAACAAACTGTGGTATATGTGGGTGATGGAATACTATTGTGCAAAAAGGAATAATAAACTGGAGGAGTTCCTGGTGAACTGGAGAGACCTCTGGGAACAGATGCAGACCGAAAGGAGCAGAGCCAGAAGAACATTGTACACAGAGACTGATATACTGTGGTAAAATTGAATGTAATGGACCTCTGCACCAGCAGCAATACAATGACCCAGGACAATCCTGAGGGATTTATGGTAAAGAATGCTACCCACATTCAGAGGAAGGACTGCAGGAGAGGAAACATATAAGAAAAACAACTGCTTGAACACATGGGTCGGGGTGGACATGATTGAGGGTGTGGACTCGAAACTACCACAGCAATGCAACTACCAACAATTTGGAAATTGGTCTTGATCAAGGACACATGACAAAACTAGTGGAAATGTGCATCGGCCATGGGTGGGGGGAGTGCGGGGGTGAAGGGTAAAGGAGGAGCATGAATCATGTAACCATGTTAAAAATGAATATTAATAAATGTTTGAAAAATAACACATGTGTTGAGAAGTCACTTCAAAACACAATGATGAAGAGAAAAGCCTGTGTAGGAGATGGAACTTGACTTGAGTGATGAATGGAGATATGGAGGTATGGATCAGGGGAAGAAATATAAGAAGGGAGGGCATTCCAAAGAAGAGAGACAGGTTGTGAAAAGACTAAGATTTAGGAGATGTTGTGCCAAGTATTAGGGATTACAAGTAGTTCATTTAGGCTGGAATATAAAGTATCATGAGCAAGAGAAATGTTTGAAAAATCTGGAAAAAGTCAATTGAAGGCAGACTGAATTGAAATGTAAAGACAACATTGTCTGATTTTCAATAATGTGTAGAAATACAATGAAGAGATTGTACCTCTGCAATAATTCATCACAATGGCTTTATAAGCTACCTAGCAGGATTACAGTTATTTCTACTACAGTGTTCCTATTGTTATGTTTAGAATTCATTTAGTTCTTAATGAATTAATAAGTTTAAAGATCAGAGAAAGAGTTTTGTACACTTTATGCTGTTCCCTTTAAAAAAATAAGTAGATAGGTTCTTATGCTGGCCCTTCAAGAAATTGCATAAAAGGAGACTGAGAGAGAATTCTGGGGTACATTTTCTCTGACAGTCTGGGAGAACAAGGATGGCTGTTTTGAGCTCTTGATCTGAAAGACAGTTGATAGCATTTGGAAAAAAAAGAAAAAAATTTAAGAAAGCTGGAAAAGAAAACTTAAAATTGGTCATCAAAAGCTGCAGAGATTAAGGGTTTTTTCCTTCTCAGCACTCTGAGAGAAGAGGTCTAGATTTGAGGTCTATTCACAAGAGGAACTCCAGGGGGTGCAAGAGAGCTAGTCTTTGAAAAACTGTCACAGGCAGCAGTATTCTTTGAACTTGAAAGAGAGAGAGGTGTTGCATTTAGTTTTCTTTATGAATTACTTTAAGAGGTCATTATAAATTACATTAGCTTAGGAAAAGGTAGTAAGGTAGATTTTCATTTTAGTGAGAGAGTATAGTTTAAGTCAGGCCTGTTTACAGGCAAGAAGAAGCTTCATGAGAAACAGTTGGTGGGAGTACAGTTTTTTTAGAAATCTTAGTGTTAAGATTAAGAGTCCTGTTATATATCTAAATCTTGTTTCCTGTCCCTGTCTCTCCTCATAGATATAAATAAATTAGTTTGGATCAAACTGCATGTGGCCTTCAATACACCACCTCAAACCAGCTTGGCCCTAACAACTATGCCTGATTATAATAACTGGCAATCATCATCATATTATTAATATTATCAACCCTCTATCAGCCACTAGTAATTAGTTTAATAATATAAGATTTAATATACCCATTATTATTTCTCAAACTATAAGATTTATTTTTATCATTACACTTGATTATACTTATAACAGCTTGGCCCCATATCAGCTTTAGCTATATCAATAGAAGCTTCAGTTTGATTATTACAATTGACCAGTTTTAATTTAATCACTACACTTCTAATAATACTTATTTTTAAATGAAAAGAGAAGAGAGGGAACAGAAGTTGCAATGAATGAAGCAGTTGAATTTGTATTAAGTGAAATTAATAATCTGATCCAGGTCCACAATGTAGGTCTTGCTTTGTGCACTTAAGTTCATTTTGAAAGTCTTATTGTCGATAATATTTTTCTTTGTTATGAAAGAAGTACACTCCTGTCTTTCTCCTTGATCATTCTATAATAGAGTATTCAAATAAATATCATACTCTGCCATCAAATGATAAATACCTTTCTTAGACAATAGGTGTTTTACTTTAGCCACATGAAATACTACTCTCTACATCTTCTCTTCTCCAAACTAATCAGCCCTTACTACTTTACCCAGTATTTATGTAACATACTTTTACCAAATGCAATTGTCTTCCTCTGGGCATGCTGTATATGATCAGGAAATTATAGTATCCGTAGAAATCAAGTTCTATTAATATGTGTACACCCACCACAATAATAGCTAGCATTTATGTAATGCTCTATAATTTACAAAGTGCTTTACAAACACTATCTAATTGTATCCTCACAAAAATCCTAGGAGGGATGTATTGTTATAATGTTCATCTTATGGGTGAGAGAGCTAAGGCAAACAGGTCAAACAGACAACTTGCCCAGGATAATATAGCTAAGTAAGTGTCTGAGACTAAATATGAATGCAGGTATTCCTGAATACATGTCTAGCTTTCTATGCACTATATCAGCCACCTAATTTAAAGCTAGATACCTACACTAACAAAAATCTATTCATTGCCACATCTTCTAAGTGTGCCATCTTGTAGGAATAGTTGAACTATACTATTTCATTTTTCTTCAAGGCTTGAATAAGCCATGAAGTCAAGACCGTATTCAATGTTTCCCATTTCTAGGGATGTGTCCAAACTGTATTAAAGGAATAATATTATTATTAACATTTAAGGTTTAAAAGCACTGTATATCCATTATCTTTTTTAATCCACGATCTTTGAACAAACACTGAGGTAGGTGCTAACTCATTTCCCCAATTTTAAAGATAAGAATACTGAGACCCAGAAACACTAAACAATTTGTTCATTATCAAATACAGTCAGTTAAGATCCAAAACATGGCCTCTCCTGACACAAGACCTCCATTGCTCATCTGATTCCACTCTGCCAGGAAGATTCTTAAGACTAGTCAATCAAATCACCAATCTTTTCTAAAGAAAAGGAAAATGCCTGCTTATCCCTTACATACTTATCTGAAATGATGTTTAAAAGTAATGCAGCATGATCTTTGAGATTTACTTTTTTAGAAAGAGCTAAAGCTGTTACATTTTTACCTCAAAATGATGCTATTTTAATTATTGTCATAGTTGGTGTCTACCCATGTGGAAAATCTCTGGAATACCGACTTAAAAAATTCATTTTACTTTTTGCTTTGCTATCTGGGTATCTTCCCATCATGCCTCTAAATGCAGTTTCCTCATTCCATTTTGATAGCTCTTTTCTCAGCACAACTGCTTCATTGTTTCAATGGCAGCAAGTTATTACCAGGCTTAAATTTAATAAAACTTTTATGATAGCTTGCATTGCAAGCACCTGTCAAATAAATTTTTCCTTCTTCCTCATCTGTGAAGTAATCCCCCAAACTATCCAAGAAATCCTGATATGATGTTTATATCAAATACAGCAACAGGGCTGGATGATAACCTTGTGATTACAAAACAAGGGGCTTAATATTAGGCCCACAGATAGAAGAATGCCCCCCATAGGAGTTCCAGGTAACTTCTGTTACCCTTACAATTGAATTGCTGTTCTCACCTAATCATATTTCTTTGTGTTTTGTCTTCATGGAAAGAGAACAATTGTATGGGATTCATATGCCCAAACAGTGAAAAATTTTGCTATTTCTCCTTGGATTTTGCCTAAAAATTCTGTGCAAAAGCATATCTTTTCACATGGATTTAATTATCACCTCTATTCAGATGACTCTTATCCATTTGCTTTTTACCAAATCTCTTTTCTGATTCCTAATATCACATCTCTAAGTACTTACCAGAAAGCATGATCTGGATGTACCATGGAAATCTCAAATTCAATATTTTCAACATAACCATTATATTTTCCCTCCCATTATTCTTCTCTTTTAGCATCCCTTTTACTGCTGATGTTATCACCACCCTCCCAGTAACAGATTCACAACAGAGTTGTCACCCTCAACTTCTCACTCTTCATTACTCTCCATATACAATCATCTTTAAAATGCTATGGTTTCTACCTTGATCTTTCTTCCATATACCTCTGGCTTTCCACTGCTACTACTCTTTTGCAGCCTTTCTCTACCTCATACCTGCACTAATACCATTGACTGCTGGTTGTTTCCCTGATTCATGTCTATCCCTACTCTAATCTATCCTTCATTCACCTAACTTTCATAAAATGCAGGTCTGAACATGCCTTTATGTCTTCTTGTAGTTGCCACAGCTTGCTATTATTTTTAATTGCAAATGTAAAATCCTTGTTAGCCTTTAAAGTTTTTCTTAACTTACATTCTTTCTACCTTTCCACTCCTCAATGAATTTGGCAATCCAATCACACTAGCCTCCATGCTGTCCCTCAGACATGCTGCTTTTTCTCCTAATTGAGAATTTTCACGGTCTTCCTCCCATATCTGGACTTTTCTCTCCCTCTCTTTTTTGCCTCCTGGCTTCCTTGGTTTCCTTCAAGTCTCAGCTAAAATCTTTACAAGACAAAGACTTTTCCTAATCTTCCTAAATCCTTCCCTCTGACATTAATCAATTAATCAACTAACCTTTATTAAACACTTATCATGTGACAGTCACTGTTATAAATGATGGAAATATAAAAAAATAAAAATATAAGCTTCTAACTTCAAGGACAAATGACTGATATGCTTAATTTTCTCAAAGAATAGTGATCTCCTCAAGAGAAGGAAGTACTTTTAATTCATTTTTGTTGTTGTTTTTGATTTTCTGCCCTTAGGACTAAGCACATTTCCTTGACATTAGTAAGTCTTTAGTAAATATTTCTGGATTACATCTGGTTATTTACTAACTTTTCTTCATTTATGATTTCAGGATAATTAGGGCTTTTGAAGTTTCAGTCAATAAGCATTTAAGGAGAACTTTCTCCATGCATAGTCCTAGAGTAGTATACATGCAGGGCAGTATAAAATAAATGTGCCCTGCCTTTTAAGGCCAGCAATACCATAGATTTAGAGTTTACCAGGTGTCCTAGAGACTCCTCATTCAAATTTACAAATGAGAAAACTGAGACATATTAAAGCTGTGACTTTTCTAGAAGCAAGGGGACATCAATGTCAAATTCAAAATTCTAATTCTAATGAAGAACTGAAGCCATTCATGTGGTCATGTTGGTCTCACCTGTTGCCTTCTTTCCTAGATTTTTTAGAATTTCATTTCCAATAGTAAGTCTTACATGTATTTTCTCTTGATTTCCTCAGCTCTTATTGCTTTCTTCTCCAAGTTATTGTGCACGTATATTTTATATTAGAGCAAATAGTTGAACATGCCATTTTGTCTCCCCTGATAAACCAAAGGGAATGGCCTTTATCATTTCTTTTTTGTAGCCTCATAACCCAGTATAGAGTCATAATACAGAGTAGAAGACTCAGAAATCCTTGCTAAATGAATGTTAAAATTGCTGATGAAGTATCCAGTTTTGGGTTTATTGTTTCACATTAGATCCTTATAATCACTCTTCATACCATTGTGGAAATAATGCTGGTTTTTGAAAGGCTGTCATAGAAGAACAAAAAAAACTCTACTATGTTCATATGATTTAGAAAGCCTTTGATTATATGTGCCAAATAATGGACTAATTCTCTAGGTATCCCTTATCCAAAGAAAATTCTAAGTAAATTCAGAACAACTTATTACCTAATGTTGTTTGCCAAGTAATAGCATTTCTAGGCCTCAGTCCCTCATGAAACTTTCTCCCTAGGTATTGAATCATTAGCTCATGGGTTAGTTTATATCCTATTTACTTCTTTTACATGTCCCTCTTTAAAGATCTATAAAAATATCCAAAGCTATCAATTTCCTTGAAGTAAGAAGTGCTTGAGAATCCCCTTAGTTATTTACCTCATAGAAATATAGGAATAAAATAAATTATATCAAAGGAAAGTTAATTACAATTGAATTATCATTGACTATTGACTTAGTGAACTTAGAGGATCAGTAATATTGTTAAATAATCTTTGGAAGTATTGTAGGTTTGGAGAAAGACTGCTATAGTTGTCGACATTTTCCTATTCCCAGAAAGGGATAGTACAGTGATGGCAAACTTTTTTAGAGACTGAGTGCCCAAACTGCAATCCTCTCTCTGCATGTGAGTTTCCCCCTTATTCCAGACAAGGAAGGGAGGAAGCACTCCCATTGAGCTGCTGGGCATAGGAGAAGATGTCCTCAGGAGTGGTGGATAGTGGGGAGGGGAGACCCCATGCCATAAGTTTGCAAGCACAAGATACCCTGCCTGGGTATCTTCTTTGGTTTAATCCTTGACCGAAGGATCTGACCAATAGATCTTTTACTATCAGAAGAGATAAGAGCCTTAATCCAGTGAGTAATACTGTCTTTATAAGATCACAGAAAGAAACAAGGTCTATAAGATAGTAAAAGCTCAAGGAAAGAAATATGCTAAAATGAAAGAAATCAAAATGTCAATGACATATGGAATGAAATGAGAAATTGATTTACAGAGAAAGGTTACTTGATTTTCATCCATCTTAAAATAGTCATTCTTACCAACTCTAGGAAGGAAAACTGAGAACTAAATTTATAGTCTCCTAAAATAAATTAAGGATAGAATGATCAATTATTTGTGTTCTTCCACGGAGAATATTCCTACACAATCTATGATTTGGACATGAGGACTTAAGTGTGAATCATAATTCCACAACTTTGTCACCAATGTGACCTTGGACAAATCATTCAACCTCTCTGGACCTTAAGTTCCTCATCTGTAAAATGGGAACTTAGACTAAATGTCCTGTAAGATTTTCTGTCTCTATTTTGGTGATATTCATATTCCTCATCCATAAAGAGAAAAAGAAAAACCCTTTAAAATTGTTTTGAATGAATGTGTTAACAATTAAATCTGTAAATATTCTCTCCTCCTGAAGGGAATGCTATATTTATAGGTTGCATAATGGGCTACCTTTATGGCTTTTCCTGTAGCTGTCTGTTCAGACACTACATTTTAAAGGGCCAAATATTCTTATGCCTGACAACTCATAGTTTCTCTGAAGGAGAAATACAGCTGGTTGATTCTCATTTAAGTCTCCAAACTATCTTAAACATTTCAATCAACCATAAAATTGCTTAAACATTTAAATAACAACTAAGCTTTATTACTGTCGATGGAAATAGTTGAAGTTCTAAGTCAGTTGCAGTAAATATAGATTCAAATCCCTTAAAGTAGGAATGCATTAAGGTTTAGGGCCGTACTCTACCCTGACAAATTTATTACCTTTTCATGCAAAAGAGAGGAATCATCTGAAACCCCTAGGAGACCAATAGCCATATGTAAAATGGTCAACTGGCAGCGTGGATAAATTTTCATCACAATGCTCCCAAATTTTAATGCTCTTAAATTCTAGCACATCACAATGAAAGTTCACCCTTATATGCATTTAAGGCAGTATAAACTTAACAGGACACCAAAAAAGAAGAAAATAAAGCAACCATATTATAGCATCACTGATGATTAACTATAAAGATGAATACTTGGGAGCTGGGATTTGCCTTATCACATTGAAACCAGATGGTAGAATCTTTCATTTCAAGAACTTGGAAGTGCAGGATTCTCTATGAGAAACATTTTTAGTGAACTAATATTAAACAATATGTAATTACATATCACCTTTTATCTAAGGGCTTAACAAACACTGCTGAGAGTACTACTGCTACAGTGATCAGATTGTTGGTTTCATTTATATATGTGAAACAGAACTATAATTTCTCGCCCGCATAAGACGACTCCTGAGGAGGAAAAGGAGGATGCAGAAATTAGTTATTATTGTTCAGGAAGAGTCTAATGAATAATTAGCTTAGCCACATTGTCAAATGAGGTTTTCTCATTTTGGGAGTGGGATATATAGAATTTGTGAGAGTGTTTTGCTAGGATTTAACTAATATGAATGAGACAGCATATGTAAAGAACTTCACAAGACTTAAAATTCTACATAAATTTAACTATTATTATTTCTGTATCCCTACGCATGTTGTTTGAAAGCTTCCATTGACTATAAATCAGCTACACAATTGAAAACTTAGTATATCCTATTGATCTCTCCCTTTTTCTGAATTTCTACATATCTCTAATGGTCCATAGCTAGGATTAATCTTGAGGTCTTGTTCCCAAAATCAAATGAGGTAATATTTATCAAAGGAACTTAGTCCAATGCCTACAACACTTTAGGCACTATATGAATGTTTATTCCTTTTTCATTACCTTTCCCGTTTCCCAGAAATCACATCCCTGAATTATTTTCTTTCCTTGGAGTTACTTCAAAAAACAGTTTGTTGGAGCAAAATATCTTTAGCTCACATGTTTACAAGTCACAAAACTAAATGCAAGACTTTATTTCACACTGTAGTAAAGGAAAGACAACAAAAAGGCAAGGGAGTAGGAAGGTAAGGAGCATTTATTAAATGCTTAATATGTACTAGGCACTCTGATAAACACCAGGGCTATAATTTTATAAAAACATAAAGAAAGGTAATCTCTGCCCTCAAGGATCTTGCATTCTAATGGGAGAAGATAGCATACAAAAATTGAGAAAATACAGGATATGAGAAAGTGAGAGAGGACAGTAATCATGTGGGAGTGTTGTTGAAGGTATGAAAGTCAAACACATATGGAGGTGGAATGAAATTTGACCATCCCAGACTCCTTTCTAACATAGATCCCCTTGGAAAAAACTTATTGATAAGAGAAGGGAGCCAGTATGACAGAAGGATATTTCAAGATGAGGGGCTTTTATTTATGTCTATATTTTTAATCAGAGGCATGCTGCTGAAATCCAGAAACGCAGCTGCAAAACATACAGAGTAGTTTACAAACAATACCAACACACAAAGCACAGAAGAAATCCCAGGATTGAAACAATCAATACATTGAAAGCCTTGATTCTACTAATTATTATTTCAACTTCAGGGACTGAGATAGACATCACGACAACATTACTGCCTATAATGATTTGGACCCACTCAGAAGGGAAGTAAGTTTCTGACAAACTCATTTCCCATCTGATTTGCACAACTCTAATAACTCATAGTCATAGCAAAAGAAAATATATTATATATTGCTATAATTTATTGTGCCTAACTCTGACCCTGGATAATTAATCCAATCTATCCAAGTTCACAATCAAATCTGTAAGAGTATAAGTTAGAGAAAAATGGCCATCTGCATCAATGAAGAAAGAAAAAAAGATGAAGTAACCAGACAACTTCTAGCTCCAGAGTCATATTTGTAATCTTATTCTCTCCAAGATTGTGTCACTATCCTTGAACTCATTCCTTTACAGCTCAAAAGGTTGGATAATGAGATTCTCTCTCCTTCCAAAAAATCTGTATCCACATAGTATTCTTATTTTAACTTTTATTATTGTCTTACCTTGTACCTCATGGTTGAAAATAGGTTCAACTGCACATCTCTTTCCATCACAGTCTCATCATCACTGGTATAGAATGAAAAGCAGATCATTGAAGAAATTTGTAATGTATTGTTTCCAGTACCAAAGTTGACTCTTACGCCACTGGTATTCTCTCTGAATTCAACAATGTCTTTTTTGTTGAATTACACTGGTAGATCTATTAGAATGAGGCAAATAAAAATACTGTGATTTAAGTCACTCACATGTGGGAATATTTACTTATGAAATTATGTGAAAATATTTCCCTCTTAAGCATGCTAAGGTCAGGTTGATGATACAACATGCTGCCAACTTAGGCTACTCCTAAGTTTTTACCCAAGCTATCAAACTGGGTTGAGACCTTGTTTCTTTTGTTAATATCTTTAAAAAATTATTGGAAGGAAGTGATCAGTGAAGATGAACTTTGTCACATTTTGAAGTATTCTTGGCCAGCCATGTGTCTAGTGAGCTGGTGTCTTCTGGGATAAAACCCACCTCTTCTGTGAGAAAGTTATAAGGTGGCAGCTGGGTAGCTCAGTGGATTGAGAGCCAGGCCTAGAGATGGGAGGTCCTAGGTTCAAATTTTACCTCAGACATTTCCCAGCTGTGTGACCCTGGGCAAGTCACTTAACCCCCATTGCCTTAAAAAAAAAGAAAAAGAAAGTTATGAGAGAGGAATTGAATTGTCTAAGCCCTTCACTATTTTGAAATATCCACCAATGGAGACAGTAAGGAAGAGCCAAAGGTTGAAATACCAGGCCAATCAGAAAGAGAACACAATTCCCTTTATAAGCAAGAGGAAGGACTCACGGGGTCTCTTTTTTCATCGAAGGAAGCTGTCAGAATTCATCCAGTCTTTGTTCATGGGAATTGCATGCCCCCTTTAATAAACAATGAAATTTCTTAGAGAAATGGTCTCAAATTCTTTATTGCCTAAAATATGAACCCTGCACATGTTTGCTGACATGTAAATTAGTTAACAATTACAAATACACCCTCAAATTGATGACCTTAGTTATCTAATCCACTTAACTGTGAATGAATAGATCAATGTTTTTCACTGGTATGCTAAACAAGCCTTAGCATACATATAGAGTACAGAATAAAGATAGCTAGCCTGTCTAGGAAAATCCTGAGTTGAATACTACTTGAGTCACCCTGATTAAGTCATTTACCTTTCTTAGCCCTCATTTCCCTCTTTTGTAAAATGAGACACTAATATTTGATGACTTTTGAGGTATCTTCCAAGTCTAGGTTTATGATCCTATGAGTCCAATCAATTCATAGATATTGACACAATCATCTCCTATGGATTTTTCTGCTTATCTTAAGTATAGTCATAGTCTTAGAGGCATAATCAATGTCCTAAACAATGACTTCATCTTTTTAATCAAATCAACTTGACTAGGCTCCTATGATCAGTTGACTACTTATAAAATAGAGTGTATGTTACTCATTTTGGAAGCTATTCAGGAATTCAATGAAATTATATTTCATGTATACTCTTAATAATGGAATAGAGACAGGATGTATGATTTCAATGACATAAGAGACTTCTTGCTTGAAAAAATTCCCTCTACTCATGTATAGTGACCACTCTTTCACAAGTTAGTAATCTTAAGGAGTTACTTAGGGTACTGAGATATAAAGTGACTTATCTGGGGTATCATAGAAAATATGTGTAAGAAAGTATGGAAATCAAATCTTTCTGGCTTTGATGCTATATCTCTATCAACTATCACCTGTTATTACTTTTATTTATGAAACTGAAAATTATATAGTTTTAACTTATTTTATCTTATTTTATGTTAATTAATAAAAACAAAATATAATTAATTAATTGAACCTCATAGTTGTTTTGTTTTTACATTTTCTACAGCACTCAGACTGAATGAATTTAAGTAATTGAGGTTCAATAAATAATAATTTTATTTTATTACATTAGCCAATAAAAAAGATTAACTTGGGAATTATCTGAGAAGGAAAAAACATGGAATTTAAAGAAAATGGCTTAAAAACTTTCTTAAAATTCTAAAATTTTCACTGTAACTACATGTAAATAGCCTGACATCTTCTAAGTTCATTTTCTTCTACTTAGGGAAGAGCAAAGATGCAAAAATCACACTTCTGTTATTTCACTGAAAGGAATTTGTCCCAGAAAAAGAAATTCTACTTCCTTTCCACTGCCCTGGGGTATATTAGATTAAAATGACACTTTTTCCAAAATTTTCATCAGAATTATTCATCTATGAGGGCAAAGTTTTATGTAACAGAAGACACTGTAAAAGTTTGGGGAATTATATTATCAGGAAGCACTCTTTATTTTTCCCCTTGAAATCAGAAATTCTGATTACCATTGATTGAAGTTACATGTTTTTATCAGCCTCTTGCAATGTCTTGGTCATAAGATCACAGAATTGCCCCATTAATTAGTCACCTCCATTCACTAGAGTGAAGTGACTTAAGTCTAGTAAGTGTTGGCAGCCAGATTGTTTTGAACAGGAGGGAAATTATTCCAGCTGACAGAGATTTTCATCTTTAACTTGAAAACATGGTGTAGTCTCTGATCTCTCATTGTATTAAGACATATCTATTAAAAAAACTTAATAATCAATCATTTAACCAATGAAATGTGTGGGGAGGGTAAAACACTGCATACCCTTTTACCCAGCAATACCACTACTGGGTCTGTATCCCATAGAGTTCAGAGATAAATGAAAGGGACATACCTGTACCAAAATGCTGTTAGCAGATTTTATTGTGGTGGCATAAAATTGGAAACAATATGACTAATTCAATAGATACAGAAAAAATCTGACAAAATGCAATACACATTACTATTAAAAACACTAAAAAATATAGGAATAAATGGACCATTCTCTAAAATGATATGTAAAACCCTTAGAAAGTATCATCTGCAATGGGGAAAAGTTAGGAGCCTTTCCAGTTAGATCAGGGGTGAAGTAAGGATACCTATCAACACCACTATCATTTAAAATTATAGTAGAAATGTTTGCTTTAGAAGTAAGAGGAGAAAAAGCAACTGAAGGAGTTAAAGTAGGCAATGAGGAAACTAAACTGTACCTCTTTGTAGATGATATGATGGTATGCTTAGAGAATCCTAGAGAAACAACTAAAAACTAGTTTGAAATAATTATTAATTTTAACAAAGTCACAGGATACAAAATAGACCCATAGCTTTTCTGTGTATCACCAACAAAGTTCAGCAGCAAGAAATAGAAAGAGAAATAATTCCATTTAAAATAACCCTAGACAATATAAAACACCTGGAAACATAATTGCCAAGACAAATACAGGTGTTATATGAGCATCATTACAAAACTTTTCAAACAAGTTGTCAGATATAAGCAATTGGAAAATTATTAATTGCTTATAGGTATGCTGAACTAATATAATAAAAATGAGATTTTGATAAAGATTAATTTACTTATTCAGTGCCATACCAATTGAAAAACCAAATAATTATTTTATAGAACTAAAAAAATTAATAAAATTCATCTGAAAGAATAAAAGGTCAAGAATATCAAGGGAATTAATGAAAAACAGAATGTGAAGGAAAGTAGACTAACAGTACAAAATCCCAAACTCTACTATAAATTAGTAATCATCAAAACAGTCTGGTACTGGCTAAGAAATAGAATGGTGCATCAAGGAAATAAATTACATACATGGTATACAGGAGTAAATGGACTATTTAATAAAAACCTCTGGAAAACTAGAAAATAGTATAGCAGAAACTACGTATGTTACAAGCTATCACAATATATGGTCAAAATAGGTATCTTGAAATAAAGAGTAATAATATAAAGAGTAATAATAATAAGTAAGTTCGGGGAACATTGAATAATTTACCTGGCAGATCTATAGGGAAGTGAAGAATTTCTGCCCAAAGTAGAGATAGAGAGCATTGTAAAATGCAAAATGAATAATTTTCATTATATTAAATTAAAAAAAAACTTTTGTACAAACAAAACCAATGTAAACAAGATTAGAAGGAAAACAACAAACTGGGAAAAATTTTACAACAAATTTCTATGATAAAAGTCTCAGATTTGTAGAGAACTAAATCAAATTATAAGAATGCAAGTCATTCCTCAATTTAAAAATGGTCAAAGGATATGAAAAGACAATTTCCAGATGAAGACACCAAAACTCTCAATAATCATATGGAGAAAAAAAATGTTCTAAATCCCTCTTGATTAGAAAAATGCAAATTAAAAGAACTCTGAGATGTTATCTTACAACTAACTGGCCATAAAACAGTAAATGAAAATAATAAATGTATGGCAAAATATGGACACAAATGCTTTGTTGGTAGAGTTGTGAATTGATTCACCCATTCCGGAGAGCAATATGGAATTATCCCCAAAAGAATATAAAAGAATGCATACTTTTTGATCTAGCAATACCACTACTAGGCCTATATACCAAAGAGACAAAAAAGAAATGAGAAAAGACCTGTTTTTACCAAAATATTTATAGCTGAGCTATTTGTGGGTGGCAAAGAATTGGTAACCAAAGGGATATCTCCCAATTGGGGAATGGCTGAACAAACTGTGGTATATTATGGTGATAGAATACTATTGTGCTATAAGGAATGATGAACATATGATTTCAGAAAGAACTGGAAAGACCTACATGAACTGATACAGAGTGAAGTAATAAGAAGCAGGAGAACTCTGTACATAATAACTGAACTCTCTGGAATGATCAAATGTGATAGACTTTGCTATTAAAACCAATACAATAATCCAGTACAACTCTGAGGGACTTATGAAAAAGAATGTTATCAACCTCTAGAGAAAGACCTATTAGAGTATAAATGCAGATGACAATATATGATTTATCACAGGTTTATTTGGGTATATGATTTTGGGTTTTAATTTTACAAGTTTATTCATTTACAAAAATGAATAATATGGAAATATGCTTTGCATGATAATACATGTATAACTCAAATTGAATTGCTTGTCAACCCTGGGAGGAGGGAGGAAAGAAGGAAGGGAGACAAAATTAATCATATAATTTTGGAAAACTTATGTGGAAATTTATTACTAAAATAAAATAAAGATAAAACATAAAAAATAATTTAAATTCTTTGAACCTCAATTGTCTTGTAAAATGAATGCAATATCACCTGTAGTTTGTACATTATTGTGTTATTATTAGATTCAATGAAACTAAGTATGAAAAGTGCTTTTCAAACTGTGAACTGTAATTTAAGGGCTTGGAGAAGAAATGAAGGAAGAAATGGAAGGAAAAGGAAGGAAGAAAAGAAGGGATCAAATGAGAGAAGAAGGAAATGAAAGAAGGAAGTAAAAAGATGGAAGTGAGAAAAGGAAAAGAAGAGATGGAGAAAGATGTGAAGAAAAGCAGGGAGGAGGGAGAAGAGAAGGAGGGAGGAAAAGAAGCCCAAAAATGTCCCTAAAAGTCAATAAAAAAGAGTAGACAAATACTTTGAAAGATTTGAAAGACAAGTATTCAATTCAAGTTCATTTTCAGCATTACACATTTATTAAGCACCTACTATGTAGAAGGCTTCTTACAGGGTACAATGCTAGATGCTCAGGATGCAAAGACAAAAAATAAATAGTCCTTGACCTAAATCAGTTTTTTCTCTATTTTTAATCTCTCGTCATATTTGATACAGAAGTAAGCAGAGCCCACATTTTTAAAAAAATTCTTTTTGAACTGGAGTCTAACAGAATTATCAGCTGTACATTAACAGTACTCAGTTTCAACAAATCCTACAGACTTTCTACCTAAAACCCTTTGAGATTGTGGTGTTTGTGTGTGTTTACATGCAGGTGTGTGTGTGTGTGTATGTGTTGTTACAAAATTACAGTAACTGTAATAAAAATTTTACTGGAGCATATCTATACATAGAATGTAAAGTTTCCCTCAGCAGGTACTATAGGTGAGATGGTTGAAATTAATTATTCAAAAAAGCATTTATTAAATACTTAGTATATACTAGGTGAGAAGATTTGCTTTAAACACACCCTAATTTTCTAATTAAATCTAAAGCACGACAGCATTTCTGTTTATTGCAGGATGGAGAATCCATACAGACTAAACAAACTCGCATTTGTCAGGAAAAGCAAGGGTAGTACCACTAGAATGCCAGCAAATAGGGAATGCAACACTTCACCAGATTATTGCATCTGTTTCTAACAATGCCCACTCAGGAACCACTGATTTTCTGTAAGCAGAAAGGTGTATGGTATTGCAAAAAGTAGGAATCTTCTATATCTGAGATTAAACGAGGAAACAAAAAAGTCTTTGCCAATCTTCTTTCTTCTCCACTGATTTCACACCTAACTTGCTAGCAGTAAGAGAGGTTATTAAAAGTTCAGGACAAGTTTGATCAAACTTTTATTTGCTTCATTAACATTTATGCCCCCACCATATGAGGGGAGAAATAGGATTTCTTTCAAATTATAAATAGTGTTTTGCTGAATTGTCTGCCAAAGAATGTGCTCATTTGGGAGGAGATTTTTAACTATGCTATCTATTATCTCAAAGACAGGAACCATTTAAAGTCTCATCCTCCATCTGTAAAAGAATTGTCCTCTTTTACACATTTATGATTTAACTGATGTGTGGAAGAATTTTAATCCATAAAATAGGCAATATACATGACTCAATGTAAATGCTAACCTCCTTTCTAGCACGACAAGTTTTATACTTAACAGATTCATTTAAAGCTGCTCAAAAATATGCCATATTCACTTTTTTAACCTTGTCAGAAGTAAGTTTTGCTATTCTTATATTTGTTTCACTTCTATTTTTAATGACTTAGTTCTTCAACGATAATAGCCAAATTATCTTGAGATCTACCTTGAAAATATTATTCAAGGGATATATTGTCTAAAAGGAGAATTTTGCTTATTTGTGCTATTCTAACCAAATCTTTCTTAGGAAGGGATTTTTCAATTATAAAAATCAATGTCATGCCAGGAAAATAGAAGAGGCAAAGAAATATGTCTGGCTAAACAACTTGTGATATATGAACAAAAGGGAATACTACTTCTTTTCAGGAAAAATGATGAAGAAGGAAATCACAAAAACTGGGAAGAGCTATGTGAACAAAAACAGTGATAAAAACTGAACCAAGGAAATGATAGTTACCCTCATATTTCTTACATATAAATGAGCAAAGGAAATTATGTGCAATGATTTCTAGAAACATGATTGCAGTCAACAAACACAAAATAGCTAGTTCAAATATCTCTAAATTTTTAAGTGTCAGCTTGAAATCACTGTTAGATGTGGTCAAATAAAATCAGTGAAAGAATTGAAGGAAGAGAAAACAGAACTAAATTTGAATTCTAAACCACCTACCTCACCTAAAAGGAGAGCATATATTGAAAGAGAGGACAATTAGAATGAGTTGCCTAGTGAAAGACACACAAAATTGTATGAGTCATATAGCATTATCCTTACATATGATGAAGACTGTGCCTTATGTGCCAAAAATTAGATATCCACTGAACAAAGCAAGAACAGTGACTCAACAGAAATCCCTTTAAGTGCAAATATTCATATTATATTAAAGTTCAGATGATTGTTTCAGAGCAATTCAATATTGAGTTCGAAGTTGAGTCTATTGATTCAGAAGATTATAATCATAATGAAGGACAAGAAAGCACAAATGAAGATGATGAGATATGATTTTTTTGTTTTTTGTGGTTCAGTCATTCCCAAATATTTGTGACTCCATTTGTGTTTTCTTTGTAAAGACATTGGAGTGATTTACCTTCTTCTTTTCCGGTTCAATTTATAAATGAGGAAACTGAGGCAAGCATGGTTAAGTGATTTGCCTAGGGCTACAAAGTGGTAAGTGTCTGAGCCTTCATATAAACTCAGGTCTTTCTTATTCCAGACCTAGAGATATATCTACTGTACCACTTATTATCTGGATGAGATATACTAGGTGACCATGCATCACATAGAGAAGACTTACATTGATTCATTTGATGAAGACTCTGAAAGATCCTGTGTTGTACTAAAAGTCAGACCACCATATATTTGAAGTATTTAAGAATGTTCACACATGGTTTGTGATATTTGTAAAGAATTTTGTATTTGTATGTTTTCCCAAGAAAAACATCTTTTAATCTATTATAGTTGTATACTTCAATTTGCTTTTTTGTAAAGAAGCTTATTTTTAAAATGATCTTGCTTTAGGAAAGAACCCAATCTGGCTATTTTTTTTTTCATTTTGTAATTTTTAAAATTAATTTTAGTTATGTTATTATAAAGAGTTATTATAAAGGCAGGAGGGTCGAGTGGATGTAATCCTAGTCTAGAAGATCTATGTTCAAATTTTGCATTGGACATTTTAAACTCATTTGACTTGGGACAAATCATTCAACTTCTCTTTGACTTAATCAATTACTAAGACTCTTCTGCTAAGTCAGATGAGTTGGGTAAGGTTATAAACCCTTGTAAGAGGGTGATGAAACTATAGTTCAATTAATATTTGAATCCACTAAGAATTGCTGACTATTTTGAGGTCTATTTCTGGTGTGTGCGTGTGCATGTGTGTGTGTGTGTATGTATGTGTGTGTGTGTGTGTGCTTTAATGATTTCTGCTTTCTCTATTTGGAGAGACAGTTTTTTTAATCTGTAAATATTAAATTTGCTAAATATTATTTAAGTTTACAAATGCTTTTAACTTGAAATTTTCTAGTTGTCTGGGGAGAAATGAGAACTGATGACTTGGTGCTGAGCCCAAATTCAATATTAATACATAGGTAAACACACAGCCTTCCATCATTCTCTTTTCTTTGTAGCTTGGAAGAGGCAAAACTATTTGGAGCTGAATCTAAGAGTCTGATGACAGTATTACCTAATCCATCCTCATCTCCTGATGCCATGGGATACAGATATCTTTGGGGATCCCTATTAATTCCATTTTGCTCCTATTTCTGATAGAATTTTAGATTGTATCTCTGATTTCCCAAACTCACAGGTTACTGTCTGGACACATCCAAGTCAATATTCTTGACTTATCATTTAATAAGAAAAGCAGCTGCTGCCATTGCCAAATGAAAGAATACATGGCAGCTGCCTTTCATCCTACCTTAGCTGTCAGAGGAAGCTCAAAATAGTCCAGCCTCCTTAAAAAAAAAATGACAAAAAAAAAAAAAACAAAGAGAAAAATAAAGGGGTGGGTTGCACTTTTGGAATGCATATTTGGGCTCAGCTCTACAACTATGCCATTAGGTTTTCCAGTTTCATAGATAATTTCATAGACCTTTTCCAGTTCATACTCCTTGGTCAAGTATTGCTGAAAATCAGCTTCCCCTTACTCCAAATTCTGACCTCCAGTAGCTCCCTTGATCTAAAACCTAATGGGAAATGTCTTTATGTGCTTCAAAGACTGGCCTCCCTTTGGTCATCTGACTACTAGTATACATATATTTTCTATTATCCATAGCATTAGACACTAATCAAGAGATCATATAACAAATGTATTTCCAGTAAAAAATAAAAATATTCAATCAATTCAATCACTCATCAGAAACTGAAAGGCTATTTAAATTTTGGTTCAAGGGAGGAAACTTCGGATAAGTAAACCTATTGAAAAATGGCCAATGTGCAAATTTGAAAAATCAACTTGTAACTTAAAAACATTTATTTTATTTGAGTGAGACAATTTCCCATGACAAGACAATGAAGAGGGCAGTAAATAAGCTCCATGAGGCTGGGGTGGATGCCATTGCATGGCAGCAGCACATATTGTGGGTCTTTGAATTGGTCACTTTGGCAGTAGCAATTTCAAAAGTTTAATGGTAATGGTGTCAGATAGCTGATCAGAAAGAGATTACAGGAGACCTTTCTGTGAAACTGGCTAAATCTGGCACTTATTGTCAGCTCTATTGCCAATTCATTAGCTATTCTGGAGTACATTTGCATGATGGAGAGGAGTGCCATGGTTCAATCACAGAACTGGGGGCCTAGTTACAGCAGTAATGCTTGTGGCTACAGGGGAACAATGGACCTTCCTGGATAAGAACTGAAGCATAGCCCAAGAAGCAGTGACCACACCTTTCCTTGGAATTCACTACCTTAGAAGTACTGAAAACTTGAAGATCCCCAGAACAAGCTTGAAAGATTTAACAACTAGGTAAAAGAAGCACAAAAATACAGAGGAAGATAATACTCTAAAAAAGGAATTGATGAATAGAGCAAGATTCTTGTACACACTAACAACAGTATTTTTTAACATTCTTTTATTTTTTCAATCATATATAGAAACAATTTTGTCAGTTGCTTTCTGACATTTTGTGATTTATATTCTTATCCTCTGTCCCTATATTCCCTTCCCCAAGGCTGTAATTAGTCTGATATAGGTAATACCTGTGGTTATATGTAATATATATATTTCCATTAGCTTGATATCATGATGGAAATCACATACCAAAGTTGTTTTAATTTGCATTTATCTAATCACTAGTGATTTGAGCTCTTTTTTATGACTATATATAGTTTTTCCTCTGAGAATTTCCTGTTTATATCCTTTGACTATAAGTTAGGGAATGCTTGGTATTCTTATACATTTAACTCAGTTCTTTATATTTTGGAAAAGTGAAGGCTTTTTCAAAGACTTGCTATAATTTTTCCTCAATTGGTCATTTCTTTTTTAATTTTGTTTGTGTTGGTTTTGTTTGAACTAAAATTGTTTAATTTGATGTAATCAAAATTATCCATTTCATTTTTTAATATTCCTTATGTCTTGTTTTTTTTTCCATAAATTCTTCCATTATCTGTAAGTCTCCTAATTTGCTCATGAAAGAACACTTTATTTCCAGATCAAATATCCATTTTTACTTTATTTTAGTGTATCCTGTGAGATATTGGTCTGTGCTTAGAATCTTCCATATTGTTTCTGAATTTTCCCAGAAATTTTATCAATTAATATATTTTTCCCCCAATAGGCTAGATTTGGGTTTTATAGGTTACTATGGTCATTAACCACTGAGTATTGATACCTTATTCTATTCCATCAATCTACTACTCTGTCTCTTAACCAGTATCAGATTGTATTGATGATTACTGATTTGCAGTTTTTTTGAAATCTGGTACAAATAGGTCTTATTCTTTCATACATCTTTCATTAATTCTTTTGCTTTTCTTTAAATTTTGTTTTTCCTTTGATTTTTGTTATTACTTTTTCTAGCTCTGGGAAATCACTTTAGTGTATTTTGATTCCTCATCACCAAATAGTTTTTGGTTGGATCATCATTTTTATTATATTGCTTTGGCCCATTGATGGCAACCCTTTTAGAGACGAAGTACTCTAACTACAACCCTCACATGGCATATGAGCCCCACCCCTTAACTCCACACAGGGGAGGAAGGAAACACTGCCATTGTGCTGTTAGGCAGAGGGGCCAGTGATGTGAAAAAAATGTCCTCAGTTATTCTTGGAGAGGGAAGAAGGGAGCATTCCCTTCCAGCACACCCCAGCAGTTGCCAAAGGTTCAACAATATGGTTTTAGCCTAGTGATAGCAAACCTATGGCATGGGTGCAAAAGATGGCACACAGAGTGCTCTCTGTGGGTACATGACCACCCTCTCCTTTGCCCTCCCCCACAGAGTTCTTTACTAGAAAGGCAGAGGGACTTGGGTAGATTTGCTTCCTTCCCCCTCTCCACTATGCCTGATGACATTCTTTCACATCACCTATCCCTCTGCCCAGCAGTCCAATGGGAGCTCACAGGTGGTAAGTTGTGTGGCGGACAGATGGTAGAGCTAGAAGGCAGCAGAGTGCTTGGGCCACTACTCTCCATTCTCTACACTCACTGGGGACATTCCTCACTTCACTGTTCAGGGAAAGTTCAGTTCAGGGAAAGGGCATGGCACTCGGTCTCTGGTGGGAAGCAGGAATGGCACTTGGTCTGGGGGTGGGCAATGCCTTACCCTATCCCATCAGCAATTAGTATTTCTTCCAGTTTTTAGTTGTGATTTTATTTGAGAGAAAAAAGATTTGTAACTGTGTTCATAAACTTGCTGGGTTTTTCTTGGTAATATTATCCATAGATATTTTATATTTTCTACAGTTATTTTAAATGAAGTTTTCTTTTTTATCTCTTGATGTTGAACTTTGTTGGTGGAAAATAGGAATGTTTATGATTTATGTTGTTTTATTTTGCATCCAGAAATTTTTCTAAAAGTCATTAATTGTTTCTATTTTTGCTTGATTCCCTAGGGTTCTTAACGTATATCATCATATTATCTGCAAAGTGATACTTTTTTTCCCTCATTATCTATTCTAATTCCATAAATTTCTTTTTCTGTTCTTATTGATATTGCTAGCATTTCTAGTATAATATTAAATAGTAGTAGTGATAATGAGTATTCTTATTTTACCCCTGATTCTATTAGGAAAGGATGTAGTTCATCCCCAATAAAGATAATGCTTCCTCATGGTTTTAGACAGATGTTGTTTATGCTTTGAGGAAAATTATGCAATGCTTTCAGATTTTTTTAAGAAGGAATAAGTATATTTTGTCAACGGATGTTTATTCATCTATTGAGATAATTTTATAGCTTCTGTTGATTTTGTTGTGAATATAGTCAAATATGATAGTTTTCTTAATGTTCAATAATCCCAGCAGTCTTAGTATTAAGCCTAACAGATTATGGTGTATGATCCTTGTGACATAATTCTGTAATCTATTTTTGAAAATTTGCATCAATATCTATAAGGGAGATTGATTTATAATTTTCTTTCTCTGTTTTAACTGTTCCTAGTTTAGTTATCAGTACCATATTTGCGTCATAAAAGAATAGACTTTGAAACTATTTTTTCAAATAGTTTATGTAGTATTGGAGTAAATCTTTCTATAAATGATAAAATTCACATGTGAATCCATCTGACCCTGGAACCTTTTCCTTAGGGAATTCTTTAATAGTTTCTTCAATTTCTTTTTTCTGTGACAGGTTTAAGTGTTCTCTTTCCTCTTTTGTTAATCTGGGCAGTTTTAAATTTGTAAATATCCATATTTTCCACTTAAATTGTCAGATTTATTGGCATATTGGTTGACAAAATGACTCATTATAATTGCTTTAATTATTTCTTCATTGATTGCAATTTCACAATTTTCATTTTTGATATTTATAATTTGTTTTTCTTCTTTATTTTTAAAAATCAAGTTAACCAAACAATATAGTTTATTAATTTCCCCTTAAAACAGTTCTTTGTATTATTTATTAATCCAAAGGTCTCATTTTCAATTTTATTTATCTCTCCTTTGATTTTCAGGATTTCCAATTTGGTGTTTATTGGAGAAGGTTAAATAGACTTTGGAAGAGAGAGACCAAAATATAAACAATAGAAAATATAAGAGGGAGGAACAATTAACATTCAGTAAATATAACCATGAATGTGAATAAGATTAATTCATCAATAAATCAGATTCTTAGAGCATAATTGATTAGAAACCAGAATCTAATAAATGTTGTTTACAGGAGATACATGAAACAGAGAGAAACACAGAGTGTTAAAATAAAGGTCTGGAAAAGAATCTATTATGCTTCAACTAAGGTTTAAAAAAGGACAGGGGAGAAATAATCATGATCTCAAATAATGCAAAAGCAAAAATAGACTGGAAACTAATTTTCTAGAAAGGTATCATGGGCAAAGAAATAATGAATATTTTACAGCACATTTCTCTTGATAAAGACCTCATTTCATATTTCCCACTTTATGCCATATACCAAGGTAAAGTCAAACTGTAAACATGTAAAGGGTGATACCATAAACAATTAGAGGAACATGGAATAATTTAATTGTCATGTCTATGGATAAGGGAAGAACTTATGTCCAAAGAAGAAATAGAGAGCATCATATGATGAAAAAAAGATAATTTTGACATATTACATTAAAAAGTTTGTGTGCACATGAAACCAATGCAAACAAGAGTAGAAGGCAAATTACAAACTGGATTTTTTTTTCATAACAAATGTCTCTTGCAAAGACCTCATTTCTCAAATATTTAGAGAATTGGGTCAAATTTATGAGAATACAAATCATTTATTTGGTTGAAAAAAAATAAAACTTCCTTTCCTCATAGGAAAAAAATGCTCCAAATCCCTATTAATTAGAGAAATACAAATGATAGCCATTATTATGTACCACCACAAACCTATAAGACTCCTAAAATGACAAAAAGGAAATTAAACGTTGGAGGGAAAAATTAGGACATTAATACACTGTCGTTACACATGTGAATTCATACAACCTTTATGGAGGGTATGCCAAAGGGCCATCAACCTGTGCATGTCTTTGACCCAGAAATGATGCTAGTAGGTGTGTATCCCAAAGAGATAAAAAGAAATGGGGAAGGACCTGTTTGTACCAAAATATTTATAGCTGAGCTATTTTTGGTGGCAAAGAATTGGAAACTAAAGGGATGTCCCTTAATTGGTGAATGGCTGAACAAACTGGGGTATATGATGGGGATAGAATACTACTGTGCTATAAGGAATGATGAACAGAATGATTTCAGAAAGAACTAGAAAGACCTACATGAACTGATACAAGGTGAAATAAGGAGAACCAGGAGAACATTACACACAGTAAGTGAAATACTGTAAGATGATCAAATTAGACTTTGCTACTAACAGCAATTTAATGATCCAGGACAATTCTGAGGGACTTATGAAAAAGAATGCAATCTGCCTCTAGAGAAAGAAGTGTTGGCACATAAATGCAGATTACAACATATGATTTGTCACGTGTTTATTGCGGTATATTATTTGGGGTTTGGTTTAAAAGATTATTCATTTACAAAAATGAATAATATGGAAATATGTTTTGTGTGATGATACATGTGCAACCCAAATTGAATTGTTTGCCAATTCCAGAGAGTGGAGGGAATAATGCAGGGCAATAACATGAATCATATAACTGGGGAAAAATAAAATAGATGCCTCAAAAAGAAAGGTGCCAAAAAAAATAAGAGAAAGAAAGCATGTATACAACAAAAGAAACAATAAAGTCATCCTTTAACAAGTCAACTGGAGGGTGTCAAAGTGGGGAGACAAAAAGGTCTGAGTCCTTTTTATCTCTTTGCCAAGTCACTTAACCTATGCCTCAGTTTCCTCATCTGTTAAATGAAGATAATATAACATCTATCTACAAGAGCAGTTGCAAAGATAAAGTGAAATAATATTTGTAATGTGCAAACTGTAAATGTTTAAACCAAATTCACTAAACATCCAAAGACTAAAAGCATTTCTCTTACTCACTTCTACATTGCTCAAGATAGAGAATAGTTTAGTTACTCAGTCATTTTTAAATGCGTACTCAAGAAACCAACAAAAAGTTCCTCTATACATTGCTATTAAAAGGACTACAAAGAATTACGTTTTTGGAATGCACAGAAATGAAAAACAGATCTTTCTATTCCACAACATAAACAAGATCATGAAAATTAACACATGGATGATTGAGAGTGTGCTGTGCATGCTCCAGAATTATTAGTTCTAATGACATAAGGTTATAATGATTTTGCAGATAAGGAGATAAAGAAAAGAATTGAGAATTTGTATAAAAGGCTCAAGACTGTGACATTTATATACATTCAATGAACATGTGAAGATAATAATAATGATAGTCATAATACATGGCACTTATCCAGCTTTTGAAGGTTCATAAAGTGCTTTTTATTTATTATTATTCTTTGATATTATATCTTTGAATTGTAAAGGGAATAATGAATAATTAATGCCTTAAATATATTTAGGTTAAAATTATAAGATGTAATGGTAGTAAGAATATAGTCCCAGGCAAAAGCCTGTGTATGTAACAAGGTTAAGATTATAGACCCAGGGTGGTATCTGAGTAATACTCTTAAGTGTGCATTACTATATTAATCAAAAGTGTGTATGGTTCTTTGTATTAACTTGATTCATGTGAGAGAACTTAAAGACCATCCTTGAAGGGGGTTCAAAAGCCAGAAGACACCAGGGAAAATCAGAGGTCTCTAAGATGAAGTGCTTACCCCGGGAAATCTCTAAGACAAAGGACTTAAAGACCAAATATTTCTGAAGAGGTAAAAATGTGAAACTATAAAATACTGTGTTTTGTAACTCAGGGTCTCAGACCATGCTAGATATTTGTAGACTTCTGTCTTGCTTACTTACAATAAAGTCAGATCTTTGCCCAGAAGGGTTTCCCAGTCTTTTCTTTCAGAATCCTCATAACAACTCTGGAAGACTGGCTATAGATATTATCTCTTTAAATCCTTATAACAATCTTGGGAGGTTGGTGCAATTACTAGTTTCATTTTATAAATGTGGAAACTGAGGCATACAGAGATTATTAAGCCATTTAGCCAGGATCATATAATTAGAAAGCATCTGAAACTAGATTTGAACTCAAATCTTCTTGAGCTTAAGTGCTTGCTATGTGCTATGTACTATGCTAATTATGTAAAATTGCCTAATAATTTGTTATCATTTTCATGACTGATTCAAATAATTCAAACAGAAACAAACTTCTTCATCTAAATAGTGTCCATAATGTGAACTTCCAGAGAGGGGATAAAACTGCACACTCAGGTAAGTAGAAACTATATGGACCTTGATGGGGAAAAAGATAAGGAAAAGTAGAACTGTTTTATTTCCTCTGGAGATAATTCATTCCAGAGGTTTCCCTAGGAGGCATCTAATGCCTCTGCCCTTCTGTTCACCTTTGTTCTGAAGAGATAAGTCACTGACTGATGTAAAATACAGCAGAGCCCTTTTTTTGAAAATTCCCAGAGAAGGACTTGAATCAGTGTCCTCTGACCTAAACTAAACATTCAAGAGCTCTTGAGGGGCAGAACAATAGTGAGGAGTTTGGCATTGAAGAGATGCTGAAGGAATGTTAACAACCTTTCAGGAGTGAAGTGAGGAGAGATTTATTTAGTGTCATTGAAGAGTATCAGAGAAAAAGAGATACCCTTGAGCTGGCGACATGCCATTATTAACCCACTGCTAGGAGAAAAAGAAGAAAAGAATGGGGATGGGGAAAGAGGGAAGGGAGGAAAGCAGGGAGAGATAAAAAAGGAAGAGAGGGATAGAGAGGGGGAGAAAGAGAGAAAGGAAGTAGAAAGGAGAGAGAGAGATTAAGAGACAGAGAGAGAAGGAGATATGTAAATGTGCATTTAAATTAGAGCCCATTTTTTTTTCCTTTTATGTGGTATGTACACTGAGAGATTTAAAAAAATATATTACTTCCCCAAAGATATGTCAAATACAATGTAACAGGTAATGGTCCCCATTGTGCATGCTGTACGATCCTTTGATATCCCCAAAAGATCAACTTCAGATAGCATCTTTTTAATGAAAGATACAGCCTTTACAAAATGGTTTAATGGCATACTGGCTTGATCTCCCTGTATCAAAAGCAGGCTTTAGATCATGTTTATCTTTTTTTTAATCCCTAAGGGCATGCTTTGGGGGCTTCAATTTTTTCCTTGTAATAAACTTTTTTTTTTCTTCACCACTTAAAGGTCTACTATATAAATGACTAATTTCTCATTCTTATGTTAGAGAGGTAGAGGATAGGACACCCTGGATATTGGTTTAAAATTATAGCTTTTATTGTCCCAAACCTTCAGAAGCCACAGAAAATGTTTGTAATCTCAGATGCAATCTGCATGGAATGTCCATATGTACTAATCAAATTTATTAGAAAGTTGTCATTTTTGCTATATATAATTCCCCTGGCTATGCTTTCTTCTTTCTATATCACTTTATATAACATTCTGTGTTTCTCTTAGTATATTTGACTTTTGAAATAGAATAATAATATTTCATTATTTTCAAGTAGCAAATTTTCCTTTTGTAGCTATACCAAACATTCTATATGACATTAATCAAATATGATATACGTAAACATGGGCATATTCTCAAGTTCTCCCTCTCTCTGTCTCTCCCCCCATGCACACATTTATATGCATGTGAATGTGTGTGCATGAATATATGCAAATATATGCACATGTTTATAGTATATGTATTACATAGGTATATAAATAAAAATGTGGTATATCAAATATCCATAGGCATATAGCTCTTACTATAAATGGAGTAACTATATGTTACATATAAAATTATGTGTATATTATATATTACAAATACGTAAGTATAAATACATATATGTGTATGTGCACATACATACAGAAAATGCATTTTATATATGTATGCACATATGTAACTTAATATGCATCAAAAAAAGAAATGTAGCTATGAATATTTTGTTTTCTAGAGCTTTTCTAAGATATTGTGAAATGAATATTAATCACTCACTGGCAGGTAATCTAATGTGGATTGTTTTTATTAGATAACTGACACTTTGGGATAAAATTCCTCTATACCACTGACCAAAAGCTTTAGATCCTAAAAAGTTGTACTCACTAGTCAGAAAGGAGAGCCTGATGAACAAGGACCAATGAGTGGAAGACAGAATGCCCAAAGGGAATCCTGATTTTCCCAAATAGTGGTAATGGGCCCTGGGTCCTATTGTCATTGTAGATGCAAAAAAAAAAAAAAAAAAAAAGAACAGGCAGGTATTGATATAAGGAAATGTACATAGAATGTACTATTTTAGGATCATTGGAATGTTTTTACAAAACAGACTTAGGTCATCTTGATTGCCCCCCCATAAAACTTCCTGAGTTCCACTTGTGTGCAGAAAAAATCAAAATATTAAAATTAATATCTTAGTACTTGCCATTTGTTACTATTAAGACTTTCCTAAATCCAAGGTCTCTTTTTGTTAGTGGGTCACTGTATGACTGTCTTTTTTAAAAGTGTTTACTAACATCTTTATCAAGAAACTTCTAAATAGGGACTTCCTGGTTAAGATGGCAGCAGAGTAAAAAGCAGCACTTAACCTCTCCTAACCGAAACATACAGGACTCCTCAAGGGGACATAAAACAAATCCAGACGAATGGAGGGACCCCACAACAGGGCGCAGCGTGGAAGGTACGTGGAATCGAGGCATTTCCATGCTATAAAGGGGTGAAACAGCTCTCACTAAATCGCAAGCTGAGCAACCCCCACTCACACACACATACCACCTACAGTGCCAAAACCAGCTCAAGAGAAATAGAGCAAGTTTGGGACACCCATTGAGTCACTGGCAGCTCCAGGGCCTGTTCCTGAGAGCAGCAAGACATAGGACCCCAAAAGGTGAAAGAACCACATGGACTATGAGCACAGGCGTGGAGCACAGGCTCAGGTGGAGGCAGACACAGGCTCGCGAGTGCGTGAGCGAAAGCTCTGAAACCCTGAGTGGGGAACCAGTGCAGACGGGTATACAATTGTGGAAGCAGCACCCTGAGACTTGTAAAGGAATCTCCAGCAGAGGATCAAGCAAGGTGGATCACCAGGAGGTTTGACATTGAGAAAAACCAGACCTGGGGCCTCAGGAACCAAAAGAGCTCAGACAGACCCTGAGCGAGAGGATAAAGCTGAGAAAGGACAGGGTTAACAATGGCAACCAAGAATCAGGAAGGCCAAAAGAGAAAGATTAACAAAAAGAATAAGAAATCTTTAACACTCCACAACTTTTACACATTGAAAATCTAGATAACCAAGCAAAGAGAAGAGAACAAACAAGCATCTGGACCCTCCCAAAATAATGAAAATTGGTCACAAGTGCTTGAAGAGTTCAAATTTGAGATGATGAAAAAGTTGAAAAAGATTTGGCTAGAGAAATGGGAAATAGCTGAAAAGGAAATCAGGCAAGAAAATAACAGTTTAAAAGGCAGAATTTTGCAATTGGAAAGTGAGGCTAAGAAATCAAATGAACTGATTAGCAAATTGAACAGCAGAAATGGCCAGATTGAAAAGAAAAAACAAAAAATTATAACTGAAAACCAGTCCCTAAAGGCTAGAATTGAGCAATTAGAAGCCAATGATCTCACAAGACAGCAAGAACAAATAAAACAAAGTCAAAAGACTGATAAAATAGAAGGAAACATGAAATATCTCAATGAGAAAGTGACAGATCAAGAAAACAGGGCTAGAAGAGACAATTTGAGAATCATTGGTCTTCCTCAAAAAGCAGAAATTAATAAAATTTGGACTCCATACTAAAAGAAATTATTCAGCAAAATTGCCCTGAAGTCATACAACAAGAGAGCAATATAGACATTGAAAGGATCCATAGATCACCCTCTACACTAAACTGTGAAAAGACAACCTAAAGGAAAATAATAGCCAAATTCAAGAGCTTCCAAGTAAAAGAAAAAATCTTACAAGAAGCCAGAAAGAGACAATTCAAATATCAAGGAGCACCAATCAGGATAGCACAGGATCTGACAACCTCCACACTAAAAGACCGCAAGGCTTGGAATATGATATTCAGAAAGGCAAGAGAGTGGGGCCTTCAAACACGGATCAACTACCCATCAAAATTGACTATATACTTCTAGGGAAAAGTATAGCCATTCAACAAAATTGAAGATTTCCAAGTATTTGCACAGAAAAGACCAGGAATAAATGGAAAGTTTGATATCCAACCACAAAAATCAAGAGAAACATGAAAAGGTAAATAAGAAACAGAGGGGAAAGAAAGAAAACTTATAATTTTTAAATTTGCCTTTCTAAGGGCCTCAGTAAGATCTAATTATCTGTATTCCTATGTGGAGAAATGCTATTTATAATTCTCTGTAGTGAACTCTATTCACTATTATAGTATCAACTATTATAGTAATCAGAAGAATAATTCATAGGGGGAGGGTGGAATACTAAATAGTCTAAGATGACATGGGGGGTGGGAAAGGGGGGAGAGAATAGTAGGGGACACCAAGAGAAACTTGAGTGAATAAGAAAAAAAGGATATTCTACTATGCACAAAGAGGGCATGGGAAGAGGAGGGGACAAATTCTATTATAAGAAGGAGAGGAAGAGAGCACTAAGAGGTAATATTTAAACCTTACTTTCAGTGTAATCAACCCGGAGAGGGAAGAGTAGCTATATTATCCATTGGGATATAAAACTCTATCTAACCCTTCTGAGAAAGTCAGAAGGGATAAACCAAGGGGAGCAGGGGAGTGGGGAGGTCAAAAAAGGAAAGGGAGAAGAAGGGGGAGGGAATTTATTAGACCTTTAAAAATAAAAAGAGGGGAATGATAAGGGAGGAGGTAGAAAGGGAAGTTAATCAAGGGAGGGGATAAGGGATATCGGCTTAAAGCAAACCACTGGTTTAAAAGGCAATAGTTTAAGAAGGGGTAGGAAGAGGGGAGGATACGAAAATGTCAGTTAATGCACAACTGATAATTATAACTCTGAAAGTGAATGGGATGAACTCACTCACAAAACTGAAGCAAATAGCAGAGTGGATTAGAAACCAAAATCCCACCATATGTTGTCTACAAGAAACACATATGAGGTGGGTGGACATACACAAGTTTAAGGTTAAGGGCCTGAGCAAAATTTTTTGGGTGTCAAATGAGAAAAAGAAGGCAGGAGTGGCTATTATGATTTCTGACAAAGCCAAAGTAAAAAGAGAAATAATTAAAAAAACAGGGAAGGTCATTATATCCTTATTAAAAGCAGTATAAACAATGAGGAAATAACACTGCTCAATATGTATGCACCAAGTGGTATAGCATCCAAATTCATAAAGGAGAAACTGGCAGAGTTCAAGAAGGAAATAGATAGTAAAACCATACTAGTGGGAGATCTAAATATTCCTCTTTCAGATCTAGATAAATCAAAAGAAAAAATAAATAAGAAAGAGCTAAGAGAGGTGAATGAAGTCCTAGGAAAATTAGATTTAATGGATATGTGGAGAAAAATAAATAGGGACAAAAAGGAATACACCTTCTTTTCAGCTGCACATGGTACATTCACAAAGACTGACTATGTAATAGAGCATAGTAACATTGAAAACAAATACAAAAGAGCAGAAATAATAAATGTAACCTTCTCAGATCATAATGCAATAATAATAATATTTAGTAAGGGCACATGGACAGGCAAATCAAAAGATAATTGGAAATTAAATAATATGATTCTCCAAAACCAATTAGTCAAAAAGAAATCATAGAAACGATCAACAATTTCATTGAAAAGAATGACAATGATGAGACATCCTACCAAATTCTGTGGGATGCAGCCAAGGTAGTACTCAGGGGGAAATTTATTTCCTTGAGTGCATATATTAACAAATTAAGGAGGGCAGAGATTAATGAATTGGGCATGCAACTCAAAAAATTAGGAAGCAAGCAAATTAAAAATCCCCAGATGAAAACTAAATTAGAAATACTAACAATCAATAAAAGAAGAAATTAATAAAATCAAAATTAAAAGAACTGTTGAATTAATAAATAAGACTAGAAGCTGGTATTTTGAAAAAAAACAGATAAAATAGACAAAGTACTGGTCAATCTAATAAAAAAAAAGGAAAGAAAAAAACCAAATTTTCTATTCACCATTTTGAGGAAAAGCTGATTCATTACTATATTTTCTAATGTTATCATTAGGAATGGGTGTTGTATTTTGTCAAAGATTTTTTTCTGCACCTATTGAGATATTCATGTGATTTCTATTACTTTCGTTGTTTATATGGTCAATTAGGTGGATAGTTTTCCTAATATTAAACCATCCTTACATTCCTGGTATAAGTCCCACCTGGACATAGTGAATAATCCTTGTAATAATTTCGTCTAGCTTTTTAGCTAGTATTTTATTCAATATTTTTGCAACTATGTTCATTAAGGTTATGGGTCTATAGTTTTCCTTCTTTGTTTTTGTTCTGCCTGGCTTGGGCAACAGTATCATACTTGTATCATAAAAATAATTTGGTAAGACACTTTCTTTGCCTATTTTATCAAATAATTTGTAGAGTATTCGGATTAATTGACCTTTAAATGTTTGATAGAATTCACTTGTGAATCCATCTAGCCCTGGGGATTTTTTCTATAGGAATATAAGGACCTTTCCTAAAAATAATAAACAGTATATACCTAAAACCATCAACAAGCATCATATGCAATGGGGATAAATTAGAAGCCTTTCCAATAAGATCAGGAGTGAAATAAGGATGCCCATTATCTCCTGTATTATTTAACATTGTATTAGAAACTCGCAGTAGCAATTAGAGAAGAAAAAGAAATTGAAGGTATCAAAATAGGCAATGAGGAAACTAAGCTATCACTCTTTGCAGATGATATGATGGTCTACTTAAAAAATCCTATAGAATCAACTAAGAAGCTTGTAGAAATAATCAACAACTTTAGCAAAGTTGCAGGATACAAAATAAATGCACATAAATCATCAGCATTTCTATACATTTCCAACACATTAGAGCAGCAAGAGGTAGAAAGAGAAACACCATTTAAAATCACCCTAGACAATATAAAATACTTGGGAATCTATCTACCAAAACAAACACAGCAATTATACAAAAACAACTACAAAACACTTTCCAAACAAATAAACTGTATCTCAGCAATTGGAAAGCCATTAATTGTTCATGGGAAGGACGAGCTAACATAATAAAAATGACCATTCTACCCAAATTAATTTACCTATTTAGCTCCATACCTATCAAATTACCAAAAAACTTCTTTATTGAATTAGAAAAAACTATAACAAATTTCATTTGGAATAACAAAAGATCAAGAATATCAAGGGAAATAATGAAAAAAAATGTGAAGGAAGGGGGCTTGGCAGTACCAGATCTTAAACTATACTATAAAGCAGCAGTCATCAAAACAATATGGTACTGGCTAAGAGACAGAAGGGAGGATCAGTGGAATAGACTTGGGGTAAATGACATCAGCAAGACAGTGTATGATGAACCAAAGAGCCCAACTTTTGGGACATGAATCCACTATTTGACAAAAACTGCTGGGAAACTTGGAAAACAATATGGGAGAGATTAAGTTTAGATCAACATCTCACACCCTACACCAAGATAAATTCAGAATGGGTGAATCACTTGAATATAAAGAGGGAAGCTATAAATAAGTTAAGGGAACACAGAATAGTATACTTGTCAGATCTCTGGGAAAGGAAAGACTTTAAAACCAAGCAAGAGTTAGAGAAATTTACAAAATGTAAATTAAATGGTTTTGATTATATTAAACTAAAAAGTTTTTGTACAAACAAAAACAATGTAGTCAAAATCATAAGGGAAACAACAAATTGGGAAAAAATCTTTATAACGAAAAACTCTGACAGGGATCTAATTACTCAAACATACAAGGAGTTAAATCAATTATATAAAAAATCAAGCCATTCCCCAATTGATAAATGGGCAAGAGACATGAATAGGCAATTTTCAGGTAAAGAAATCAAAAGTATCAATAAGCACATGAGAAAGTGTTCCAAATCTCTAATAATTAGAGAAATGCAAATCAAAACAACTCTGAGGTATCACCTCACACCTAGCAGATTGGCTAAAATGAAAGAAGGGGAGAGTAATGAATGCTGGAGGGGATGTGGCAAAATTGAGACATGAATGCATTGCTGGTGGAGTTGTGAACTGATCCAACCATTCTGGCTGGCAGTTTGGAACTATGCTGAAAGGGCTATAAAAAAATGCCTGCCCTTTGATCCAGCTGTACCATTGTTGGGTTTGTACCCCAAATAAATCATAAATAAACAGAGTTGTAGGAAAATATTTATAGCTCTGCTTTTTTTGGTGGCAAAAAACTGGAAAAGGAGAGTATGTCCTTCAATTGGGGAATGGCTGAACAAATTGTGGTATATGCTGGTGATGGAATACTATTGCGCTCAAAGGAATAATAAGCTGGAGAAGTTCCAGGTGAACTGGAAAGATCTCCAGGAATTGATGCAGAGCAAAAGGAGCAGAGCCAGAAGAACACTGTATACAGAGACTGATATACTGTGGTAAAATCGAATGCAATGGACATCTGTACCAGCAGCAATGCAATGACACAGGACAGCTCTGAGGGTTTTATCGAAAAGAACGCTACCCACATTCAGAGGAAGAACTGCAGGAGAAGAAACACAGAAGAAAAACAACTGCTTGAATGCATGGGTTGGGGTGGACATGATTGGGGATGTAGACTCGAAACTACCACACCAATGCAAATATCAACAATTTGGAAATAGGTCTTGATCAATGACACATGATAAAACCAGTGGAAATGTGCATTGGCATGGGGGGGGGTGCGGGGGGTGAAGGGGAAAGTAGGAGCATGAATCATGTAACCATGTTGAAAATGAATATTAATAAATGTTAAAAAAACTTCTAAATAGGATCTATCCCTGAATATTTGTCAGGATTAGTTTAATATCCACAGACAAAATAGTAGAATGTCTGATTTTGAAGGATTCTATCAAGAGGGAAGGGAATGAAATGAACCATCCTGTGTTTCTACAAATTTAAACAAGACAGTTCAATATGAAATTCTAAATTCAATTAAAGGTAGTTATTGCTATTTTGATTATTTTCAGTTGTGACTGATCCTTTGTAACCCTTTCTGATGTTTTCTTGGCAGAGATACTTGAGTTGCTTATAATTTCTTTCTCCAGTCCATTCTACAGATGAGGAAACAGACACATATATGGTCAAGGGACTTGCCCAGGGTGGTAGAGCTAGTAAGGTGTCTGAAGCTAAATTTGAACTCAAGACTTCTTGACTTTAGGCCTGGCACATTCCACTGCACCATTTATTTTCTCTTCAGTCAAAAAAATCTCTACTAATTCTGCCCATACTCCACATTTCATTTCTATTCTTTAACATTAGAGAATATGTATATTTGAAAATTCCAGAAGCTTCTATATTACTTCAATTTAGTAAACTAAACCTCAACTCAAACAAGCCAAATATACTTTGCAATACAGAGTTGATTCAAAATAAGTAAACATTCAAAATGGATTATGGACCAGTTGCCCAGAGGGGAATATTTTGGACCTTTCTTGAAGATTCACTATACTACCTGGCATTACCAAATATAATTGAATTTTCACAATATGCCCTTTAGAGTCTATCTTCTTTCATATTACTATGTCAGTAGTAGGGAGATAAGCCATTGGATATAAAGTGGAATTGATTAAACTAGCATAGGTTTATATTTATGACTCTTGCCCAACGATGGATAAAGATAGGGGTATGTCTATAGAAATAATTGAAATAATCATAAAACCTTGGCATCAATATTAACTTTGAAGACCTTAAAATTCTCTCAAGATGTTTTTTGTAAAAAAACTTCCTGGGGGCAGCTGGGTAGCTCAGTGGATTGAGAGCCGGGCCTAGAGACGGGAGGTCCTAGGTTCAGATCCGGCCTCAGACACTTCCCAGCTGTGTGACCCTGGGCAAGTCACTTGACCCCCATTGCCTACCCTTACCACTCTTCCACCTATAAGTCAATACACAGAAGTTAAGGGTTTAAAAAATAAAAAAAAAATTAAAAAAAAAACTTCCTGCTATTAGATAATAGTTTCCCCCTTTTGTCAATCTTCATACTGTCTCTAATCTTAATCTTGCAGTCAAAATATCACTTTTATCTAGTTGTTTATCTTATATGAGAGCAAGATGTCAGTATTTCCCCTAGCAATAGTTTTGTATAACATATATTTCCCCTATTTGTACCCCCAGGCACCAGCACAGGTGTCTTTCTTCCCTTGGCAGACCGAACTTCAGACTGAGCTTCAAATTATTGTTCTTTTATTCTACCTCTGCTGAATTTCTTGGTGTTTAAAGAACTCTAAAGAGGCAACCAATGTTGCATTCCAACTATACCTATCTAATCATAATCAACATTCATTTCAGTTATATTTAGTAAGTAATCTGTCAATCATACCCTTACTTTACTCTTAGTGACAGATCCACTTTGTATTAAATGGTAAAGATAACTAATCAAGTCACCCTACCAGGTATCCCAAAGGCTGTGTCATAGTTGCATTTTTGTAGATAAAACTCTTTGTTATACATACTAGTTTTAAAAGGACAAAATTATGTACCCAATATATTTTTAATTATATTTAACAACTATTCTATTCAGTTACATGCAATTTTTTAAATTTAAGGTTCACAAAGAAAATGATGAAAAAGTGAACCTACTTTAAGAATTATGAAGTGGTTTGAAAGGTAAAAAAAGAAAATGATGTTAAATGAGGTAGAAATTATAAAAATGTAGAGATATATAATAGTAACAGTAAGAAAGAAACCAGAATTTCAAAGGTGTATCTGGAAAATAGTAGACTCTTAATAAATGCTTATTGATTGGTTGATTGATTTAAGCTAGCAGCGGTAATAGGATAATGTCCAGAATGTTTTCTCTGGTGAGAAATCATCATTATTGTCATCATCATCATTATTAGAAACAGATTTAAATTAATACTGGTGTGGATTGATTGTAGATGTCCAAAGAAGAGATAAAAAGGTACTTCTCCACAGTCTTTTTTGCATGGGATTGGAAGTAGGGGACACAAGTGTGGGCTTTTGTATTTATTGCCAAATTTGTTAATGTATTAATAAGTTTTGCTTCTTTTTTAAACTTTTTTCCCCTTAAAATAAATATTTATGATGTCATTCCCCTCTGAAAGGGGAATAAGAAATTTAAATGATGCTTTAAAAAAAGGACATAAAAATTTTATTTTAATAATGAAACAAAGAATCATAGTACTGGGGAAACTTGATAGGTAACTACAGCTAATATTACACTAACATCTTTGGTTATCTTAACTGTAATAAGTAGATAATGTGGTTGATAACAGGGGAGCTGGTGGTACAAGTGTGTCACCTGGGCCTGAGAGCCAGTAACTTCAGTAGCAGGTGATTTGAGACTGTCAGGTATGTGTAGCCTGAGCTGTGATGCCCAGTCAGTCTCCGTGCTACCTAAAGGTTCCTTTAAGGTGGAGAGTGAGGGACCCCTCCCTGCTGGAGTGAAAGCAGAACTCAACAGGAAGTGAAGCTCACACACTTCCTGAATAAAATGGATGTTTGACCAATACTTGCTTTAGAGTCAAGTGGTTGTTATTCTCCCCTCTCCTCAGCCCCTTAGCCCAAGATGATGTTATAATAACTACAGAAGTTCAATTTCAGCCTAAGGGTTTATTTTAACACCCAAGGGGAAAATGAGGCAAGAGGGTTTAGAGCTCTTGAGAGACTGTTGCTAGGAGCGACTGGCAAGTGTTGGCTATGGACCTAGGAGGTAAGGCCAGGTTGAGGGAACCAGTCCTCAGCCAGAAGTAGTTTAACACTGCCCTGATATTGTTTGGTCCACCAGCTAGACAGATGTAATTGATGAATTGGTTTAGGGGTGTCCCTGTTGCTAGGCTACTCTAATCTAAATCCTGTCGACTTTCCACAAACCAAACCTCCTTTCAACCCCCTTTCAACCTCCCTCCAACCTCCCGGGGTCCCCAAGGGGAAGTCAGGGGTAGTTGGCTGTCTGGGTGAGATCAAGGAAATCAGAACCCCCAGGTTGGTTCTGCAGGGGTTTTTATAGTCCCAGCTCAAACTGTCAGCTCCTGGGACTAGCACCTGCCTAGCCAGAGTTCCATTCTCCTAAATGACAGGATTGCCTAGGGTAATTTTGCAAATGCAAGAGATCTTGCATAAATCCTATATTATATAACATACTTTTTTGTTGTTTTTGTTGTTCATTCATTCAGTTGCGCCCAAATCTTTATGAACCAATGGACCTTGAATATCCAGACCTTAGGAAATATATGTGCTATGAAAACAAAATGTATCGATAAAATGTTACTTGGAAAAAATGGAGAAAATCAGAGGTAGGCCAGAAAGTTTATTAGTCAGAAGCTAATCTTTAGGTAGTTGAATTTTATGAAATCTTCTTTCAGATGATATTTTCTTATAACATACAAGAATCATCAGCATTTAGTCATTGTAGATTTTATTAGAATGAGTAAAAGAAAAGGCTTTTGGTAAACAATATATGTCAAATATTTTTGGATAAAAATACACAAGCAAAGACTTTCTACTCTTCAGGAACTGAAATTCTAAAAGAGGAAGATAACACTTTGGGGAACAGTAGTCAGAGTTTTTTATTCTTGAGAATTATCAGTGATGAGTGGAGCCTTAGGGAGATAAGAACAATGGTGATTGTCATCAACTTTGAACAGAAAAATTTTAAACACAATTTAACATAAATATATTCTAATAGCTGCTATGGGATTCTTAATGTTAAGACAGTGTGTTTCAGAGAAGCAACTCAAGATACCATGAAAAAGGAATAAAAATAATTTTACATTTCTTTTTAAAAAACCAAAAAATTCTTAACCTCCTGTCTTAGAATCAATTCTATATATTGGTACCATGAAAAAAGATCAGTAAGGGCTAAATAAAGAGGGTTAAATAACTTGCTTAGTGTCACATAGATAGGAAGTATCTGTGGTCATATTCAAATCTAGGACCTCTAGTCTCAAGTCCTGCCTCTCAATCCATTGAGCCACCTAGCTGCCTTCTTAAGTTACATTTTTAAAATTTCACTACACTGATTAGAGGAGTTAGGTAATTCAAATATTATCATTCTCATTTTTGCAATTTGAGAAGGTGACTTACCCATAATCACATGGCTAATAAAGTATGGACGCTAAGAAATGAACTTAAACTTCTTGCTTCCAAGTGATTCCAAATCCAGTTGGGTATAAATATTTGATTAACATATTAAAGTGGAAATAGCTAGACTAAACCTAGATCCAGAGCATTGATCTCTGGATCATTTAGTGATTGAATGAAAATAGTTAAATATTTTTACTTAGTGACACTCTGATGAATTATGAATTATGTATGAATACAATAATCTTGACACCCAAAAGCTTAGGTAGATAACACATAAAGAAGAGTGTTACATAAGTAAGGGTGTTTTGGTCTGGGAAGACACAGAGTAAACTGTGGAGCCATTGAAGAGTTGATTGACATATCCATTTCAGAAAGTGGTAAGAGTTAATTGATTATTCATCCCAGAACAAGAAATGAGAAGGAACTCACACTGATAGAATGAATATGCTGGCTAAGTGAAGTAAAGTAATGGCCAGGAAGGAATTGTAAGAATTGTGATGTGGTCTGGGACCAACTAGATAAGATATATTCAGTCATCAGAAATGAAGGTGAGGAATAGATTAAAAAAGGGAAAACTAAGAATATGGGAAGTCAGAATTTGAAGTAGGGGAAATGGTGTTTGTATGTTATAAGCTGAATAGAGAGAGATAGAGAGACCCAGTAGCAACAGAAAGGGTAGAGCCTAATAACCTCTGATGTCTAAATATATCAGCTTCAGTATCTTTAACCATATCCTCACATATCTAAATACTTGACTGCTTCTTCTCAGAGTTCAGAACAGACAAATGGAATGTGTATACAGAAAAACAGACATTTCTCAATCAATGAAAGACTTTTGGGAATATTCCATAGATAAAATCATTTGTGCTTTATCCCCAACACAGAGACATCTTGCTAATATTTTAATATCAGTAGAAAGATAAATGAAGTGAAAGTGATACTCTATTTTTAAGACTCTGATCATGATTTGCTAAGAACACAAACCCATATAGCCATTTCACAAACTATAGAAAGATATATTCTTTCCCTCCCAAGTAATAAAGCATTTGGTTTTCTGTGTTAGAATTGCATTCAAGTTTTCTTGGAAAGGGCATTTTGTTTTCATTCAAATGTACTTTTTGAAATTTGTTTCCAAATTTGTTTAGCATCCAAATTTATTTTCTCCAGTTCTTCTTATAAAAGAAAGGCACTGTGCGAAATAATAAATCTATTTGGGATCATCAAAGCAGTTTCAGACTCACTGATTTGAAGAATAGAATAGTTCATTTTATTAGGCTTTTTTTCCTGGATTTTCTGCTCAATATGGCTATCCTCAATTTACCTCTAATGCTAAAATCATTTTCTATTTTATTTATTCTCCAGGAAAAAACATTTAATTTTATAGAGGCAAAAACAATTGCAATATATTTTATTTTATTTATCTTTAGAGGCAACTTCTCTACTTTTCATAGTTTTGAAACATTCATGAAAATTAAATGGACATTTATAATATTTTCTTAGCCTACAATCAAATGACCTCACTAACCTCAAATTTGTGTTACTGACACCTACTGTGAACTTACTACAAAATGAATACCCTAAGTACTGGTTTCACATTTTCTTAAGGCAAAAAGAAAAAAATGTATTAGTAATGGAAGTTTCTCAACCCAGAATTCTCAATACCAATGAAATCACAAAGCTCTCTGTATCACCCAGGAAACCTAAACTGTGTAATATTTGAGGGGTAAAGTAAAGGGTAGACCCAAGGCCCTTAGAGTACCATTGAAAGATATCTTAACTCTTATCCATTGTTCCCACCTCTGTTGGTCAATATTTTTTGGAAGGTGGGGGAAAGGTGGTATGTTAGTATTTCCTGAGATTTGGCACATAAGCAAGTCAAGTACTTCACCTTGTCCCACCTGTGCAAAGTGTTACATACTTGGGGAAGAACTGACTTTCAGGGGCCCATCTTCTATTCCTGAAGTGTACTTATCAGAATTATCTTTATCTCATTATCAAATTATTGTTATAAAAAGCTAGCCCACCCTGAAAGTCTGACCTTTTGCAATACCATCAACATCTTGATAACTTGACCTGTTTTTAATAAACTCCTTTTAATTCATTTGTTCTGAATTATGCTTTGTTAATTAGGGTAAAAGTCCAAAAGAAAAAATCCTTTTCAATACTACCAAGGGATAAGTGGAGCAGATACTAAAAAATGATACCTTTTCCCCTGAAAATTATCTCCTTCCCCACAATGATTAGCCGATCTGAACAATACATGGATTTCTTCAGCATTACTTAGGATTTTCTTTAGGATTGTAAGAAGACTTTCTTGTGCCTATTAAGGATGCAGTAAAATCTGCTACTAATAGGTAACCATTATTAAATGGGAATAGGTGGCCAATGGAAAGAGTGTCTGTATTTTACTAACAGTAAAGTCAGCTACATTGCTGAATTCTTTCTTTCTATTCCTCTTCAGATCATTAAGAATTTAAATCTAAATTTAATTATCTATTAATATTTATCACCCTTATTTTAAAAAGTTTACTGAATTTTCCCTGTCTTAACATTAGATTAAACACTGACTTTCAAATAAAGTAGAAGATATAGTCCCTGGACTCAAAGAGGGAATAATCATTTGTCAGGGGAAAAAAAAGATGACACAAGTAAATGCATTTAAAAAAATGTCAAAAAGACACAAGCCTCCAAAAGACAACTGAATAGAGATTTAATGTATGGCAAAGTCCTTAAGATTTATAATTTATTAACGTATTTATAGTTGGGGTTTGGGGGATTAATCTGAAATAAAATAAGGGAAAAGTAAAATGAACACAATTTTTAATAATACAGAAATAGTTTGGTGGATAAAAAGCCAAATAGATTTATGGAGAGGTGAAATGAGGCCTGCTTTTACTTCTGAGGTGACAGGGCAGAATAATAGAGGGTAAAAAAGGAAACAGTAATAGATATAATTACACAGTCTTTTATAAACATTTTATACATTTATATAACTGTTGGTAATCTAAATGTAAGATCTACATTTCATTTAATGTAAATATTGATATAGCAACATTCATCTAGTTTACAGAGAGCCAGAGAGGATTGGACAAAAACTGAGACTTTTCTAGGGATTATGTTTTTAAAAGTAAGAAGTTATGGAAATAATGTTTAACAGTCAGCACTGCAGTTGCTATGAAACAGAAGGGAGGTGTCCTACTAAGAAGGAAAGTATGAGAAGAACAACTACTGAGGAGTACAAAATATTATATTAACCTTTAACTTTTCCACTCCAACACTTCAGTATTTATATTTTTATCATATTTCACTGATGGACTCCTTAAAATCATAAAAGAATTAATAACATTGATAAATGCTTCGATCATCCAAGTGACTGAGGAGAAAGTGATTTGCACAAAGCTATGTAACTGAATTCCTCCTTTAGAGGAATTCAGAAATCAGGTTTCTTGTACATTCATGAAGTAATTTTGCCTGTTCCTGAAATATAATCCCTCTATATAAACTTAATTAACTGCTTTTTGATATTGATAACTTGTAAAAAATCAGTTCTTTGAAAATTCTGAACCCTTCAGACAAATAAGGAAAATGAACATAAAACTTTTTTTTTCCTCTAAAAGTCAACAATGTTACCCTTTTGTAGCAATAAAAAAATTCTCCTCAGGCATCCTGCCATTTGTTCACAGGAAACAAAATATCCTGCAGGGATTCTTTCTCTTTTTCTGTCTACATTTTCCTTCTGTCTTTTTCTCCAGGATTCCTTATTTGAATCCTCCAAAGCTCCACTTCACGGCTCACTCCAGCTGACATCTTTCATGACCTCCCAAAGGCAAAACTCAAACAATTTTGTTTTTGAAGAGTTTTAACAGTGTGATGTTTTAATGGCTTGCAATGTCATTACATGCTATTTCAGCTGGCCATTTAAAAATGTGAAAGGCATTTATTTTCTTCTGGAGCATGAATTTGTCAGAATTCTAATTAATATTTGAAATTAAATAATACTAATAAAATTATTGTACTTATATAACTCTTTTTTATAACACATTCTACTATCAATAGTAAAAAAAAGCTCCATAGCAATAGTCAGATATTAGAAATGAAATATCTAATTCAAGTTTCAAAAGATTTTCTGTTATGAAGTTACTAAAAAGTTATCAGAAACACTAAAAACATTGGAGGTAAGATTTGAAATGTACTTAAAAATTAAATAATAGCAATAAAAACAATCTGAACATAATGCTTTGAAATTAAAATGACCAAGTTGACTAAAAAGAAAAGATATAAGGAGGTACCTCTTGACTACTTTGCAGAAATGAAAGACTAATTCTATTGCATATGGTGTTGTCAATCTTTTCAATGTGTTGGTTAGTTTATTAGAATTTTTATTTTCCTATTTAATATCATGACTACATTGAAGAGGCAGAGAAAAGGAGATGTGAGATAATTTTTTTTATTTTTTTTGAATATTTTCCCAGACTACATATTTCATATTCTTTCCCTCTCATACAAACATCCCACAGCCCTGTAGGCAACGCAGAATTCCACTGGGTTTTACATGTATCATTGATTAAGACCTAATTCCATATTATTGATAGTTGGACTAGAGTTAACGTATAGCATTTACCTCCCCAATAAGATCCCCATCTGCCCATGTGTTCAAGCAGTTGCTTTACCTCTGTGTTTCTACTTCCACAGTTCTTCCTTTGAATGTTGCTAGTTTTCTTTCTCATAAGTCCCTCAGCCTTGTTCTGGATCATTGCATTGCTGCTAGTAAAGAAGTCCGTTATGTTCAGTTGTACCACAGTGTATCAGTCTCTGTGTACAATGTTCTCCTGGATCTGCTCCTTTCACTCTGCATCAATTCCTGGAGTTCATTCCAGTTCACACGGAATTCCTTCAGTTCTTCATTCCTTTGAGCACAATAGTATTCCATCATAAACAGATACCACAATTTGTTCAGCCATTCCCCAATTGAAGGACATTCTCTTATTTTCCAAATTTTTGCCACCACAAAGAGAACAGCTATAAATATTTTTGTACAAGTGTTTTTCCTTATTATCTCTTTGGGGTATAAACCAAGCAGTGCTGTGGCTGGATCAAAAGGCAGATAATCTTTTAAAGCTCTTTGGGCATAGTTCCAAATTGCCATCCAGAATGGTTGGATCAATTCACAACTCCACCAGCAATGCATTAATGTCCCAGTTTTGCCACATCCCCTTCAACATTCCCCAATTTCTTTTCTCATGTTAGCTAATCTGCTAGGTGCGAGGTGGTACCTCAGAATTGTTTTAATTTGCATTTCTCTAACTATAAGAGATTTAAAACACTTTTTTAATGTGTTTATTGATAGTTTTGATTTCTTTAACTGAAAATTGCCTATTCGTGTCCCTTGCCCATTTATCAATTGCGGACTGGCTTGGTTTTTTGTAAAATTAATTTAGCTCCTTCTATATTTTAGCAATTAGACCTTTGTCAGAGGTTTTTGTTGTCAATATTTTTCCCAATTTGCTGCTTCTCTTCTAATTTTGGTAGCATTGGTTTTGTTTGTACAAAACCTTTTTATTTTTGTGTAATCAAAATTATTTATTTTACATTTTATAATTTTTCTAACTCTTCCTTGGTTTTAAAATCTTTCTTTTTCCAGAGATCTGACAAGTATACTATTCTGTGCTCACCTAATTTACTTATAGTTTCCTTCTCTATATTCAAGTCATTCACCCATTCTGAATTTATCTTGATATAGGGTGTGAGATGTTGATCTAGACCCAATCTCTCCCATACTGTTTTCTAAATTTCCCAGCAATTTTTGTCAAATAGTGGGTTTTTGTCTGAGAAGCTGGGTTTTGGGGGTTTATCATAGACTGTCTTGCTGAGGTTGCTTACCCCAAGTCTATTCCACTGATATAAGAGTGAGAATTTAGATATTTTATAGATATTAATTAAAAATGTGGCTGCCAGGAATCAACAATTCAGATTGATTCCATAATTAAATCAGTCCTAAGTCAACATGGGGTTAAGGCACTTTATTTACAATCAGGAAGGTAAAGGTATAGGAATAAAGAAAAAAGGAGAGGCTAGTCCAGGCCTGCAGAGGCCTGGATGACAGAGAAGGCTAAAAGGCTAAATAAATGAAGCTGCAAGCCACAAGGCTTAGCAACCAGATAGGCTAGTGCCTACTTAAGGCAGAGTTTAGAAGCCAGCCTAGGTAGCCAAGGAAGTCAGCCTAACTTACCCAAGTGATAATACAGAGTAGAAGCTGCCTGAGGTCTCAAGGTAGGTCCTTCAGCACCAAGTTCAAAGCAGGAACTCCATCCACAGGAAGTAACCAACATACTTAAAGAGATAGTGTCCATTGTCACTTCTCGTGGGTCCACCTCTAATTCAAGTGGACAAATGGCAGTCTCTACACTGATTTTGGACTGTCCAAAGGGCAGTCCCTAGTTCTTGATTTATTACTTATTGTCACCTGTGGGTAATTCGTCTCCCCTCCCCATTAAGGGAGGTGAGGATTACATCATTTCTATGCCTAGGGTAGGTAGATTTTTGACTATGAATTGGCTAGAGCTAATTCTATTTACACACTGATCCTCCCTTCTGTCTCATTGTGAGTAATATATTGTTTTGATCACAACTGCTTTATAGTACAGTTTAAAATCTGGTACTGCTAGGCCAACTTCCTTGATGGTTTTTTTTTCATTATTTTATTTTATATTCTTGATCTTTTTTTTCTTCCAAATAAATTTTGTTATAGTTTTTTTCTAATTCAGTACAGAAGTTTTTTGGTAGTTTGATAAGTATAGCACTAAAAAAGTAAATTAATTTGGGTAGTATGGTCATTTTTATTATGTTAGCTTATCCTACCCATGAGCAGTCAATGTTTTTCCATTTGTTAAGATCTTGTTTTAATTGTGCAGAAAGTGTTTTATAGTTGTTTTCATATAATTCCTGAGTTTGTTTTGGCAGGTAGATTCCTAAGTATTTTATATTGTCTAGGGTGATTTTAAATGCTGTTTCTCTTTCTACCTCTTGCTGCTGTGATGTGTTGGAAATATATAGAAATGCTGATGATTTATGTGTCTTTATTTTGAATCCTGAAACTTTGCTAAAGTTGTTGATTATTTCCACTACTTTGTAGTTCTTTCTATAGAATTTTTTAAGTAGACCATCATATCATTTGCAAAGAGTGATAGCTTGATCTCCTCACTGCCTATTTTATAGTTTAATTTTTTTCTTTTTCTTCTCTAATAGCTACTGCTAGTGTTTCTAGTACAATGTGAAATAATAGAGGTGATAATGGGCATCCTTGTTTCACTACTGATCTTATTGTGAAGGCTTCTAATTTGTCCCCATTGCAGATGATGTTTGTTGATGGTTTTAGATATATACCATTCATTATTTTTAGGAAAGACCCCTCTTTTCCTATACTTTCTAGTGTTTTCAGGAGGAATGGGTGCTATATTTTGTCAAAGGCTTTTTCAGCACCTATTGAGATAATCATGTGATCTTTGTTGGTTTGCTTGTTGATATGGTCAATTATGTGAATGGTTTTCCTAATGTTAAACCATCCTTTCATTCCTGGTATAAATCCCACCTGATCATAATGAATAACCCTCATGATCACTTGCTGAAGTCTTTTTGCTAGTATTCTGTTTAAGATTTTTGCATCTATGTTCATTAAGGAGATTGATCTGTAGTTTTCTTTCTCTGTTTTTCATCTACCTGGCGTTGGGATCAGTACCATATTTGCGTCATAAAAGTAGTTTCTTAGAAACCCTTCTTTTGATTATTATATCAAATAGTTTGTATACTATTGGGATTAGTTGTTTTTTGAATGCTTGATAGAATTCACTTGTGAATACATCTGGTCCTGGGGATTTTTTCTTAGGGAGTTCTTTGATGACTTGTTCAATTTCTTTTTCTGATATGTGATTATTTAAGTATTCTATTTTTTCTACTCTTAATCTATGGGATTTATATTTCTGTAAATATTCATCCATATTACCTAAATAGCTATATTTATTGCCATATAATTGGGCAAAATAGTTTTAATGATTGCCTTGATTTCCTCATCATTAGAGGTGAGGTCTCCCTTTTACACTTTGATACTGATAATTTGGTTTTCTTCATTCCTTTTTCTTAATGTAATTGAACACTACTTTGTCAATTTTATTTGTTTTTTTCAAAGTACCAGCTTCTACTCTTATTTATTAATTTGATAGTTCTTTTACTTTCAATTTTATTAATTTCTCCTTTAATTTTTATAATTTCTAATTTAGTTTTTAACTGGGGATTTTTAATTTGTTCCCTTTCTATTTTTTTGATTTGCATGCCCAGTTCATCTATCTTTGCCCTCCCTAATTTGTTATATGCTCAAAGATAAAAATTTCCCAGAGTACTGCTTTCTGGGGGAGTTCATTCCATTCACATTCAGAGTTATAATTACCAACTGTATATTTCGAGACACTTTGATTCTCTCTCCTTGTCCTGCCCTTTCTTCTTTCACTATTTCCATCTATACCAGTGTTTTGTTTTTATTCAGATCCCCTAATTCCCCTACTTATTGCACTTCCCTTTCTCTCCCTTCTTATACCCCTCTTATTTTTCTTTAGGGTCTTTTTAAGCTACCCTCCCCCCACCCTCTTCCTTCCTAGTGCTGTTTCCCTCCCCACCAGTTCTTTTGTTACCCTTATACTTCTCTATAGGGCTCAAATCAATTCTCTGCCCCAATGCATCTGATTGTTCTTCCCTCTTTAAGTTGCTTTCAATATACTTAAGTATTAAATATTTCCTCTCTCCAACCTCTTTACCCTTACAGTTTATTGTTATTTTCCCTGTTTTCCCCAAGAGCTTCTTTATGGAATATAAATTTACTCCATTTTGTTTGTTTTCCCAATGTTCTTATTATTACCTTCTTTTTCCCCAATATTTTGTGTGTGTGTGTGTGTGTGTGTGTGTGTATCTTGACATATAATCTATACAGTTTGTCACTGTTCCCTCTATGTAAACTTCTTCTAGTTACCCTGTTGGTAATAACAGTTTTTAATATTTGCCAATATCTTCTTTTCTTCTAGGGATACAAATTGCTTGAACTTATTGGTTCCCTTAAAGAAAAGATTCCCACCCCAACCCCCAATCTCTTAATTACCTTATGGTGACACTCTTGAGTTCTGTGTTTAGGCAGCAAACTCTCTGTTTAAGTCTAATTTTTTTTCTTTATGAATGCTTGGAAGTCCTTAATTTTATTGAATGACCATACTTTCCCCTGCAAAAATATAGTCAGTTTTGCGGGATAGTTGATTCATGGTTGTAGACCCAGTTCTCTTGCTTTCTGGAATATTATGTCCAATGCCTTCTGGTCCTTCAATGTAGATGCAGCCAGATCCTTTGTTATCCATACCGTGGTTCCCTGGTATCTGAATGACTTCTTTTTAGCAACTTGTAATATATTTTCTTTGGTCTCTTAGCTTTTTTTTTTAAATTTGGCTATAATATTCCTGGAAGTTGTCAGTTGTGGATTAACTGTATAAGGTGATCTATGGATTCGTTCGATTTACACTTTTCCCTCTTGTTTGAGAATGTCAAGGCATTTTTCTTGGATAATTTCCTATAAGATGATGTCTAAACTTTTCCTTTTGTAATGATGTTCAGGTAAACAAATAATTCTTAAATTGTCAATTCTAGCTCAGTTCTCCAGATCTTTGGTTGAATCAATGAGGTGTTTTTTATCCTCCTCAAATTTTTCATTTTTTAAAATTTTATTTTATATATTCTTGCTGCCTTGTGAAGAAAAGTCATTTGCTTCTAGTTGGTGAGTTCTATTTTTTAAAGACTGAATTTGATCCCTAGCTTTTTGTCATCCTCCTTCTGGTCTAATTTTCTTTGTATCTCTTTTATCAGATCCAGTTTTACTTTGCTTTTGTCAGATAGCATAATGGTTACTCCTCCCTTCTTTTTCTCAGTTGAACCCCAATAGGTTTAGCTCTAGCCTTTGACCTTAAACCTATGTATGTCCACCTGCCTCATGTGTGTTTTTTGTAGACAACATATGGAGGATTTGGGTGTCTAATCCACTCTGCAATTTGCTTCTGTTTTATGGGCGAGTTGATCCCATTCACATTCAAAGTTATAATTATCAGCTGTGTATTCCCTAACATTTTGGTATCCTCTACTAGTTCTACCTCTTCTTCTTACCCTATTTCCTTTTAAACCAGTGGTTTGTTTTAAATCAGTCCCCCCTTATTCCCTCCCTTAGTTTACTTCCCTTTTCCACCCCCTCCCTTTTTGTTCTCCTCTTTTTATTTTTAAGGCCTAATGAATTCCCTCCACTCCTCTTTCCCTCCCCTTTTTGAACTCCCCAACCCCCTGCTCCTCTTAGTCTATCCCTTCTGACTTTCAAGATAGGGTTAGATGGAATTATGTATCCTAATGGATAGAGCTGATCTTCCCTCTCAGAATTAATTCCTCTGATAGTAAGGTTTAAGTATTACCTAGTAAAGCTCTCTTCCACTCCTTACAATAATATTCATCCCCTCCCCTTCCCATACCCTCTTTGTGTGTTATGATTATCCTATTTTTCTCATTCATTCAAGTTCCTTTTGGTGCCATCTACTATTCCTCCATCAATTTTTTCCTCCCATATCATCTTAGACCATTTAGAACTCCAACCTCTCCCTATGAATAATTCTTCTAATTACTATAATAGTGAATGCAAGTTTTGAATATTACACATAACATTTCTCCATATAGGAATACAAATAATTTCATCTTATTGAAGCCCTTAAAGAAGCAAATTTACAAATAAGAGTTTTCTTTCTTCCCCCTCTCTTTCTTATTTACCTTTTCATGTTTCTCTTGATTTTTGTGTTTGGGTATCAAACTTTCTCTTTGATTCTGGTCTCTTCTTTACAAATATTTGGAAATCTCCTACCTTGTTGAATGCCCATACTTTCCCCAGGAAGTATATAGTCAGTTTTGATGGGTAGATGATCATTGATTGTAGACCCAATTCTCTTATCATATTCCAATCCTTGCCGTCTTTTTTTTTACCCTTGTACTTTGGTGTATTGTCTCATAGGTGGAAGATTGGTAAGGGTGGGCAATGGGGGTCAAGTGACTTGCCCAGGGTCACACAGCTGGGAAGTGGCTGAGGCCGGGTTTGAATCTAGGACCTCCTGTCTCTAGGCCTGACTCTCACTCCACTGAGCTACCCACCTGCCCCCTTGCAGTCTTTTAGTGTGGAGGCTGTCAGACATGGTGTAATCCTGACTGGTGCTCCTTAATATTTGAATTGTCTCTTCCTGGCTTCTTGTAATTTTTTTTCCTTACCTTGGAAACTCTTGAATTTGGCAATTATATTCCTGGGGGTTATCTTTTCAGGGTCTAGTGTAGAGGGTGATCTATCTATCTTTTCAATGACTATTTTGCCCTCTTGTTAAAGAACATCAGGGCAGTTTTCTTGGATAATTTCTTTTAGTATGGTGTCCAAATTTCTATTAATTTCTGCTTTTTCAAGAAGACCAATGATTCTCAGAGTGTCTCTTCTAGACCTGTTTTCTTGATCTGTCATCCTGTCATCAAGATATTTCATGTTTCCTTCTATTTTTTTCAACCTTTTGACTTTGCTTTATTAGTTCTTGCTCTCTGGCTAGATCATTAGCTTCTACTTGCCCAATTCTTGTCTTTAGAGGCTTGTATTCTGCTATAATCTTTTGATTTTTCCTTTTCTGTTTGGTCTATCCTGTTTTCCAGCTGTTTAATTTTGTTCTCCAATTTCCTTGTCAATTCTTTTGATTTGGGGGCATCTTTCTCCATTTGGGAGTTTCTGTCTTTTAAACTATTAATTTCCTATTGAGCTATTTCCCACTTTCCTTGCCAAATCTCTTCCATCCTTCTCATGATCTCAGATTTGAACTATTCAACAGCTTGTGACCAATTTTCATTTTTGGGGGGAAGGTTTGGATGTGATTACTTGTTTTTCCTCTTCTGCTCTCTGCTCTGATGTCTGGATTATCTCTGCGTAAAAAGTTTTCAAGTGTTAATGCTTGCTTCTTGTTCTTTCTCGTGAGTAGTTCCTGGGTATTGCTTGCCATTATTTTTATGCTGTTTTTCTTTCTCAGTCAGAAGTCTGGGTGAGGCAGAAATGCTCTCTGTCTATAGAGCTATGGGGCAGTTTTTGCCTGATTCACAGCACAGTGCTGCCCCTCTCAGCTTTATCCTTGTGCCTGTTGTTAGGAAGTTTACTAAATTATTATTTTGGAGACCTAGCAGCAAGGGCTGGAGAATTCTAAACGGAATGGGTAAGCAGGAAGTGTGCCTCTCTCTTGGAGATGGATTTCATGTTGTTTGGGACAAGTTGTAACTGATCCTGGGAGACCTCAGTGAAAGTGGAGTTTGCACCCAGTTTTCTTGATATCCAGAATGAAGACTGTCACCTACTCGTGGGGTATTTTTGGTAGAGACTATTAATCCCAACCTGATTTGCAGATTAACTTGGACTTGGTTAGCTCCCAGAATCTACCCACCTGAAGAAGTACAAATAGTGGTCCTGGAAGAGTTGCAACATTGCTGGAGTGTGTCAGGACTCTGCTGTGAGAACACCTCTTCAGTCCTGCTATTCTTTGGACCCTGTCTTGCTTTAGGTCTCAGTTCAGTATATATAAGTCCCTCCCTGACACTGTGGTTTGCCCATAGTCTGGAAGTATAGAAATCCTTATTCCCATCCTTTAGACCATAGTTCCCTTAATAAAATTTGTTACAAACCCTCTTGTCATTTGCTTGCTGGTTTTCACAGACCCCTTGTCTAAGAGAAGCAGGGTGACAGTTGGGGCCTAACTGTTATTTCTGTCTACAGTCTTTTCCCTTAATACTTAAACCCAGTTTCCCTAATTTGTTAAGTTCCCACCTATTGTCCATTCCTTTCTCCTACTCAACCTTCTGAACCCACATATATTATTTAAGTTAACTCCCCTGGTTTTCCCCATAACATGCCCAAGGTCTGTGCTCTTTAGGCTCCTAGGGTCTCAAGTCTAGCTGTTCTCAGGGTCAAGCCTTCTGGTGGTCCCCTTGCTTGCTCCTTTGCCTGTGGCTCCTTTGAGGGTCTCAGGGGGCTACTTCCACAGTCCAGCACCCCTCTGCCCTAGGTCCGTGCCGAAGGTCTACACTCAAGATCCGTGTTCAATGTCTGCACTCTTTAGCCTTTTGGGGTCTTATATCTTGCTGATCTCAGGAGCCAGCCCCTGATGTTCCCAGGTAGCTGCCAAGAACTTAGTGAATACCCCAAGCTTGCTCTAACTCTTGTGTGTTGGCTTTTGCACTGTAGGTGGTGTGTGGATGTGTGTGGGGTTGATCAGCCCATGTTTTAGTGAGAGATATTTCACCCCCTTAAAGCATGGAGATGCCCAGATCCCATGTACCTTCAATGTTTCTCCCTATTTTGTGGTCTCTGCATTCATCTGGATTTGGTTTTTGTGTCTTTTTGAGGTATCATGTGTAGGTTGGTTAGGAGAGATTAAGAGTCCTGTTTGTACTCTGCAGCCATCTTAACCCAGAAGTCCATGAGATAATTTTTAAAATATATCAGTCAAATTAAAATATTTTTAAAAATTAAATTCTGTGAAATATACTTGTTAATCAACATAAAAGAAAATTTTGTACTGGGGCATTAATCATATCAATCAATTTTATTATTTATGAATGAAATATATAATTCATGACATTTTACTGGATGCTGGGTTGGATTTGGGATTTGGAAATTGTGATTACTAATGTTGATTCTAGCCTAATTCAAAACCATTTTTTTCTTCATCTCATCTTCCCCATTAATCCTAAAAGGAAAAAAAAACATTTTTATAATAAATCAAAACAGATCTGATTTTTCTCTCCCAAAAAATTAATTATTATAATATATGACTGTGGATAGACTTAATTTCTCGAACTTTCAGTTTCCTGATTTGTAAAGATATCATATAATTTGGGTTACCCTCTGACCATTCTTATCTGTGTGAGTCTTAGAAAGTTATTTATCTTCAGGAAACTCTATAACATTCTAAGTTACAAATGATTTCTTCAAGTGGCCTTGAGGACAAAAGTATTTTTGTTGCTGTTATTTTCTTTTTGTACTTCTTTTTATATTCATGGCTAGAAAATTGTTTGGTTCTATATGAACACTGAGCAAACCATTTATGAAATTATTTCAATTGAAGTGAACTGCATTGTTCCTCATCTCTCTCATATTTTTACAAATATCTTCTTTATCTAAATGTTAAGTATGATATTCATTTGATTGCCTTAGAATATCACGCACCTCATTAATGTCAAGCAAAAAATCATTCCAGAATCTTCAAGATATATGACAATAGAAGTGTATCTTTGAGGCCTTTTTTTATTAATAACAACAAATAAATGTTCTAGATTTGAAGGGCTACTTTTTGTTGTTATTGTTGTATGTTTGGTTTTTATTGGAGATCAGACACATGTCTTTTCCCAATTTAATAGTAAATATACTAAATATTGGTTAGGTGATAAGTATGCTAGAAGCATACTGTGTAGTGAAAAGTTAGTCTACACATAAATATCTCCTCTTAAATTTTAGCTTCCTTTTTGTATGCTGTTTTACAATTTTAGATTATAAGCTTCTTATAGGCAGGGACTGACTCTTTCTCATAATTTTATTCCTAGCACTTAGCATACTACCTGGTTCATTATAGGAGCTTAAAAAATGTTCATTGACTGATTGACTGAAATGTACTACCCAAATTAATAAAAAAAGTATAACAAAAAACTTGAGTAAGAAAGCAACAATATCAATTACCAAAAAATGACACATGAGAGACAAAACTTAATAACAAAAAACTTGAGTAAGAAAGCAACAATATCAATTACCAAAAAATGACACATGAGACAAAACTTAATTCCATCCTATAAGACATATGTCACAGAAAAACATTAGAGGTCATGTCAAGACTGATATCTTTATAATTAAGTCATGGGATGGATGACAGCAATAAATAGATATAAAATCAAAGAAGAAAGCACAATAAACTGAAATTATAAAGCTGATCTTTCAGTATTATTATAGGCTTCCCCACTTTTTAATCTTTCAGCATTTTAATTGGTGGGGAAATATGGTATTTTCTCATGTTTTTCTTCTCAAATATATGGTTTGGAACCTTTTAGAATTTCAAAGCTATCTCAATTTTTACAGTTTTAACCACATTTCCTGTATTCTCATTTCTCCTTCAGTTTTTGTTAATATTATTAAGTTTTGGTGTGCTCTTATTTGTCTCTCCAGTCCTCGTTAGTCTATTTCTCTGCATCACTGACTTTATCCCTTTTCTGAATTTGGATATATATAAAGACTTTACAAGCCCTCTTCTCACTTTACATTCACATTTGTAACCTTGTTCAAAATGTAACATCTATACTAATGAGTCCCATGTGCATCTAACCAGTCCTACTTTCTCTTCTGATTTCTAGTCCTGCATTGTCAACTGTCTACTTTTTTTAAACTCTCCTGACATTAAGCTCGATGTGCTCAGAACAAAATTATATCTTTCCACTCAAAATCATTCTTCTTTCAAACTTATCTATTTTCTTTGATAATATCAGCACCCTTTCAGGTACCCTGGTTTCCTAACTTGGAGTTATCTCAAATCCTCATTCTTCCTTATCCCACACATTCAGTCAGTAGGCATTTCTTTGTATTTCTATTTCTGAAATATCTCATATATCTCCCCTTATCTTTACTCACACAACCACTACTCTAGTTTAGGCCTCCATGACCTCTTAGCTGATATTTCAAGAATTTTCTAATTGGAGAAAGTGCTTAAAAGTATCTTCATTCTCCATGTAGCTACCAAAGCATTTTCTTAAAGCATAGTTCTCATCATTATATTCAAATATTCAATAAATTTCACTAGCTACTTAGGACCTATATAATTTCATATATTTCTCTGACTGCCATTTAAGGCCTTTATAACATGTCTCCAACTAACATATGCCCTAATTATTTTCAATTATTTCCTATCATATGTTGTAGGGTTCTGAAATATGGAGTCCTCTTCCAGAGACAGAGTTGAGTAAGGCAGAGTAGCTCAAGGTCACTCTTTGAATCTCTTCCAATCAATATTTTAAAAAATGCAACAAAATGAATATAGGAGTAAAAAAACCAATAAGGAGACAAACAGAAACAACTTTCAAGAAAAGAAAGACTTAAAAGGTAGACAGAGAACATCTGAGGCATTGGGTGAGAGGGAAGCACAGTTAGCAAGACTACAGCAAGGAGTGAAGAGCCAGCCAAGAGGAGCCATACACCCCACCCTACTGCTCTCCAAGATTTGGAATCCAATCCCAAGTCAACATTCAGATCCTGAGACCCTGACTGGGCAAAGAGACATCCAAGCCAACCCACATCCCTTGAGGTTTCAAACCTATGGTGAAGTCTGGAATCACAGACCAGGGCAATATGTACTGAAGTTGGTTGATCTAAGTGGAGTCAGAGGAAGCCAGGAATTCCAGTCTGAGTCTATGGTGACAAAAATATGAAGTCCTTTTATGTTCTTCACTGACATACCTTTTCTTTTCCTTAGTTAAATTTTCATGTTTAAAATATTATTAAGCATTATTTTCTGTCTCATCTCCCCCACCCAGCCCAACATGAGGTTAAAAAAAAAAAAAGAAAAATGGGGGGCAGCTGGGTAGCTCAGTGGATTGAGAGCCAGGCCTAGAGACGGGAGGTCCTAGGTTCAAATCCAGCCTCAGACACTTCCCAGCTGTGTGACCCTGGGCAAGTCACTTAACCCCCATTGCCTACCCTTACCACTCTTCCACCTATAAGTCAATACACAGAAGTTAAGGGTTTAATTTTTTTTAAATGGACTCTTGTTATACTGGAGCCAACCAAATTTACATTTTGTCCATGTCCAAAATAATTAGTGCTTATCTTTACTTTCTTTCCTCTTATGTCCCTCTTTAGGTTCTCTCCTTGGAACTTGGGGTTTATTTTGCCTATGACTCATTACTTCCTTAAAACTACTTTCCCATTTATTCTGCAATTCATTTCTTCTTTTTTAGATTATTTTTATTTTATTGAATACTTCTGAAAAATGTTCCACATTTACATGATTCATATTCTTTCTATACCTCCTCCTACCTACCTCCCATACCCAACTCACAATTCCACTGGATTTCGGGTGATTGTTTAGAGTCTGCATCCCCAATCACAATCCCATCAACCCATGTGGTCAAACAGTTATTTTTTTCTATGTGTCTGCTCCCAGAGTTGTTTCTCTGGATGTATATAGCATTCTTTTTCATGTCTCTCAGAAATGTTTTGGATCATTTGTGTTTCTGCTAGTAGAGAAGTCCATTACAATTTATTGTGCCACAGTGTATCTGTCTTTGTATATATGGTTCTCCTAGTTCTTTTCCTTTTACACTGCATCAATTCGTAGAGGTCCTGACAGTTAACATGGAATTCCTCCAGTTCTTTATTCCTTTTAACACAATAGTATTCCATCACCAGTAGATATAACAACTTGTTTAGCCATTCCCCAATTGAAGAGCATCCTTTCTCATTCCAATTTTTGTCACCACAAAGAGTATGGCTACAAATATTTTTGTACAAGTCTTTTCCCCTATTTTCTCTTTGGGATACAAACACAGCAGTGGTATGGTTGCATCAAAGGGTAGACAGTCTTTTAAAGCCTGTTGGGCATTGTTCCAAATTGCCCTCCAGAATGGTTGGATCAAATCACAATTCCACCAGCAATGCATTAATGTCCCAATTTTGCCACATCCCCTCCAAAATTTATTACTTTCCCTTGCTGTCATGTTAACCAATCTGCTCAGTGTGAGGTGATACCTCAGAGTTTTTTTTGATTTGCATTTCTCTAATTGTAAGAGATTTAGAAAACTTTTTCATGTACTTATTGATAGTTTTGATTTCTTTATCTAAGAATTGCCTATTCATGTCTCTTGACCACTTATCAATTGGTGAATGGCTTGATTTTTTGTACAATTGATTTAGCTCTTTATATATTTGAGTAATTATACCTTTGTCAGAGTTTTTGTTATAAAGATTTTTCCCAATTTGTTGCTTCCCTTTTAGTTTTGTTTGTATTGGTTTTGTTTGTACAAAAGCTTTTAAAATGTAATCAAAATTATTTATTTTACATTTTGTGCTTTTTTCTAATCCTTGTTTGGTCTTGAAATTTTTCCTATCCAAAGATCTGACAGGTATCCTATTCTGTGTTCACCTTATGTACTAATAGTTCCTTTCTTTATATTCAAGTCATTCACCATTCTGAATATATTTTTGTGTAGGTTGTGAGAGGTTGATCTAAACCTAATCTCTCCCATACTGTTTTCCAATTTTTCAAGCAGTTTTTGTCAAATAGCAATTTTTTTCCCAAAAGGTGGGATCTTTGGGTTTGTCATATACTGTCTTACTGAGGTCATTTACCCCAAGTATATTGCATTGATTCTCCCTTCTTTCTCTTAACCAGTAATATATTGTTTTGATGACCACTGCTTTATAGTACAGTTTAAGATCTGGTACTGCTAGGACCCATCCTTCACTTTTTTTTTTTAAATTTCCCTTGATATTCTTGATCTTTTCTTCTTCCAAATGAACTTTGTTATAGTTTTTTTTCTAATTCTGTACAAAAGTTTCTTGTTAGTTTGATAGGTATGGCACTTGGTAAGTAAATTAATTTGGGTAGGATTGTCATTTTTATTATGCTCACCTATCCTACCCATGAGCAAATAATGATTTTCCAATTGTTTAAAACTGGTTTTAATCGTGTGGAAAGTGTTTGGTAGTTATGTTCACATAGTTCCTGTGTTTGTCTTGGCAAATAGATTCCTAAATGTTTTATATTGTCTGGGGTGATTTTAAATGGAATTTCTCTTTCTAACTCTTGCTGCTGAGTTGTATTGGAAATATATAGAAATGCTAATGATTTATGTGCATTTATTTTGTACCTCAGAACTTTCCTAAATATGTTAATTACTTCCACTAGCTTTTTTGTTTATTCTCTAGGATTCTTTAAGTAGACCATCAAAATCATCTGTAAAGAGTGATAACTTGGACTCCTCATTGCCTATTTTAATACATTCAATTTCATTTTCTTCTCTAATTGTTACTGCTAGTGTTTCTAGTACTGTGTTAAATAATAGAGGTGATGATGGGCATGCTTGTTTCACTCCTGATCTTATTGGGAAGGCTTCTAATTTATTCCCATTGCATATGATGCTTGTTAATGGTTTTAGATATATATTCTTTATTGTTTTTAGGAAAGGTCTTCCTATACTTTCTAGTGTTTTCAATAGGAATGAGCATTGTATTTTTTCAGAGGCTTTTCCTGCATCTATTGAGATAATTACGTGATTTTTGTTGGTTTGCTTGTTGAAATATTTTCTTAATATTGAACAGCCTTTGCATTCTTGGTATAAATTCCACCTGATCATTCTGAATAACACTTGTGATCACTTGTTGGAGTCTTTTTGCTAGTATTCTATTTAAGGTTTTTGCAGCAATGTTCATTAACAAGATTGGTGTTTTCTTTCTATGTTTATGATCTGCCTGGCTTTGGAATCAGTACCATATTTGCTGCATAAAAGGAATTTGGTTGAATTTCTTCTTTGTTTATTTTGTCAAATAGTTGGTGTAGTATTGGAATTATTTGCTTTTTAAATGTTTGATAGAATTCACTTGTAAATCCATTTGGCCCTGGGGATTTTTTCTTAGGGAGTTCTTTGATGGCTTGTTCAATTTCTTTTTCTGATATGGGGTGATTTAAGTATTCTATTTCTTCTACTGTTAATCTAAGCAATTTATATTTTTTAAATATTCATCCATATCACCTAGATTGAAATATTTATTGCCATATAGTTAGGCAAAATAATTAATAATGATTGCCTTAATTTCCTCTTCATTAGAAGTGAGGTCTTCCTTTTCATCTTTGATACTGATAATTTAGTTTATTTCCTTTTTTATTAGATTAACCAGTACTTTGTCTACTTTATTTGTTTTTTCAAAGTTCCACCTTGTACTCTTATTTATTAATTCAATAGTTCTTTCACTTTCAATTTTATTAATTTCTCCTTTAAAATTTAACATCTCTAATTTAGTTTTCATCTGGGGATTTTTAATTTGTTTGCTTTCTAGTTTTTTTTTAAATTACATGCCCAATTTATTGACCTCTGTCCTCCCTAATTTCTAAATATATGCTCTCAAAGATATGATTTTCTCCCTGAGTACTTCTTTGGCTGCATTCTATAGATTTTGGTAGGATAGTTCATCATTGTCATTCTCTTCAATTAATTTATTAATTGTTTCTATGATTTTTTCTTTAACTGATTTTGGAGAATCATATTATTTAATTTCCAATTAATTTTTGATTGCCTCCCCATATGCCCTTATTAATTATTACTTTTATTGTATTATGATCTGAAAAGATTACATTAATTATTTCTGTGCTTTTGCACTTGTTTGCCATGTTTTTATGCCCTAGTATGTGGTCAATCTTTGTGAATGTATCATGTGCTGCTGAAAAGAAGGTGTATTCTTTTTTGTCCCTATTTATTTTTCTCCACATATCTATTAATTTTATTTTTTCTAAGATTTCATTCACTTCTCTTACCTCTTTCTTATTTATTTTTTTGATTTAATTTATCTAGATCTGATAGAGGAAAGTTCAAGTCTCCCACTATTATAGTTTTATTATCTATTACTTCCATCAACTCTACTCATTTTTCTTTTAGATATTTGGATGCTATATCTTTTGGTCCATACATGTTGAGTATTGATATTTCCTCATTGTCTATACTCCCTTATATCAGGATGTAATTACCTTCCCTTTCTCTTTTCACTAGATCTATTTTTACTTTGACTTTGTCAGATATCATGATTGCTGCTCCTGCCTTCTTTTTCTCAGTTGATGCCCAATATATTTTGCTCCAACCTTTTACCTTTACTCTGTATGTATCTACCTGCCTCAAGTGTCTGTCTTGTAGGCAACATATGGTAAGATTTTTGTTCATAATCCACTCTGATATTTGCTTATTTTTGTGGGTGAGATCATCCCATTTCCATTCAGAGTCATGATTAACACCTGTATATTCCCCAACATTTTTATTTCCTCTCCTAGGTATTCCCTTTCTTCTTTTGGTATTTCCTTGTAAACCAGTGCTTTGCTTTTAATCTGTCCCCCTAATCCCCACCCTTATTTTATTTCCTTTTCTGCCCCTTCCCTTTTTGTTTCCCTCTTATTATTTTTGGGGCCTATTAAATTCATACCCCCCTCTCCATTCTTTTTTGTACTCTCCACCCAATTCCTCTCTTTGTTTTTTTCCTTCTCACTTTCCCTGTCAGGTAAGATAGAATTTGATACATCAATGGATCTAGATGCTCCTCTCTCTCAGAACTGATTCCACTGAGAGTAAATTTTAAGTATTAGCTATTATCATTTTCTTCTTGTTGTTGTTGTTCTTCTTGTTCTTGTTGTTGTTCTTCTTGTTCCTGTTCTTGTTGTTGTTCTTCTTGTTCTTGTTGTTGTTCTTCCTGTTGTTGTTCTTCTTGTTGTTGTTCTTGTTCTTGTTCTTCTTCTTGTTCTTCTTCTTCTTGTTCTTCTTCTTCTTGTTCTTCTTTTTCTTCTTGTTCTTCTTCTTCTTGTTCTTCTTCTTCTTGTTCTTCTT
>NC_058134.1:82771801-82782630 GCF_016433145.1 Gracilinanus agilis
TTCTTCTTCTTCTTCTTCTTCTTCTTCTTCTTCTTCTTCTTCTTCTTCTTCTTCTTCTTCTTCTTCTGTTTCTTCTTCTTCTGTTTCTTCTTCTTCTTCTTCGTATTTCCGCCTCCCTTTCCCATGCGCCTCTTCATGTGGTATTGATTATCCTATTTTTCTTATTCCTTCAAGTTTCTTTTGGTGCCATCTTCCATTCCCCCACCCTTTTCTTTTTTTATAAATCATCTTAAAACATTTAGTACCCCAACCTCTATTTATGAATATTTCTTCTAATTACTATAATAGTGAATACCATTTCTGAGAGTTACAAATAACATTTTTCCACATAGGAATATAAACAATTTGATCTTATTGAATCCCTTAAAGAAGAACATTTCTAAAAAAAGATTATTTTTTCTTTACCCTCTCTATCTTATTTACCTTTTCATGCTTCTCTTGATTTTTGTGTTTGGATAGCAAACTTTCTGCTTAGTTCTGGTCTTTTCTTTACAAATACTTGGAAATCTTCTATTTAGTTGAATGCCCATATTTTCCCCTGGAAGTATATATTTGATTCTGATAGTTAGGTGATCCTTGGTTGTAGCCCCAATTCTCTTGCCTTTCTGAATATCATATTCCATGTCTTGAGGTTCTTTAGTGTGGAGGCTGCCACATCTTGTGTAATCCTGATTTCTGTTCCTTGGTATCTGAAATATCTCTACCTGGCTTATAATTTTTTTCCTTAGCTTTGAAGCTCTTATATTTGGCAATTGCATTCTTGGGGGTTGTCTTTTGAAGATTTCATGTACAGGGTGATCTATACATTCTTTTAATGTCTATTTTGCCCTCTTGTTGAGGGATATCAGGGCAGTTTTCTTGGATAATTTCTTGTATGACTGGGTTTTCAAGTAAACAAATGATTCTCAAATTATTTCTTCTAGATCTGTTTTAAAGATCATTAATTTTTTCAGTAAGATATTTCATGTTTCCTTTTATGTTAGCACTCTTTTGACTTTGCTTTATTCACTCTTTCTGTCTTATGAGATCATTAGCTTCTATTTGCCTAATTCTGGTCTTTAACAACTGAGCTTCTTTTTCTAATTGGGAAATCCTGTCTTTTAAATGGTTGTTTTGATTATATCATTAGATACATTTGATTATTAAGGCTTCCTCCCACCCTACCTGTGTATCATAATCTAAGTCATATAGATTTTAATCCATTTTATTCCTCTAGAGTGCATGTTTAGATCAATTAATTTTATATGGCTATGTATTTTACTTAGGAGGAACTCTAGTATTATAGGGCTTATGTAATTCAATTAATGGCAGCTGCAAGAATATTTAAAAGAATATTTAAAGCATTTAATGAACCTTTCTGATATAACATACTGTATGGGGGTAAAAACATAAAATATAACATATATTACATATATACACACATTATACAGTAAATCTTCAGTGATATTGATGAACCTATGAACTTCTCTTCCATTGAAATATTCATTTATTTCCATTTTAAATCTATTTATGTCAATATACAAGATATTGAAGAAGCTTCAATGTAGTTTTAATCTATTAAATCTTAGACTAAAGATTTGGAGATTCCTTGTATTACAGAGATTTTTATTAACCCTTGTACTTCGGTGTATTGTCTTATAGGTGGAAGAGTGGTAAGGGTGGGCAATGGGGGTCAAGTGATTTGCCCAGGGTCACACAGCTGGGAAGTGGCTGAGGCCAGGTTTGAACCTAGGACCTCCTGTCTCTAGGCCTGACTTTCACTCCACTGAGCTACCCAGCTGCCCCTACAGAGATTTTTTTTAATAGTAAAATTTCAGAGAAAAATCATGAGAGTAGTGTTCTCATTTTTCTTTTAAGAGAAATAGAGTCCCACTTAATTTGTTTTTCTTCCAATTATGAGATAGATTTATTAACTCCCATGAAGATATGTCTATGAATAACTACTTTTCACATAGTACTTTAGGATTTCAAAAGTTACATTGTATTTTTATCTCATTTGAGGCTTACAACGATCCTTTGAGCCAAACAAAAATATTATTTCACCCATTTAATGGACAAGCAAATTAAAACTCAAAGAGTGATTTGCCCATGGTTATAAAGCTTAGTACTTATTAAAGACAGGGTATGATTTTAGATTTTTCCTGACTTGAAATTCAAAACCATATTCATTTTAACTTATTGAATGTAAGTAAGAAATTCCTGTATCTTTATTTCAAATAATCAAAATGTTGGGAATAATTTCCTATCTCAGGTTTTAATTTGATCCATTAGCCTTTGCTACCTGTACTTTACTTCCTGTAGATTACTTAATTGACAATCTAGATGCAAATAAATCACCAAGAGTAATGGCATCTACCCAAGAATTTTGAGAGAATTCAAGGATAAAATTGTGGAACAGTTGGAAAAAATTTACAACCTGTAATTAAAAGTGACCAGTCTGCCAGGGAATTGGGAGTTTATCTCTCTTTCATTAAAAAATACATCAGTATAAAGAAAACTATAGAAGCTACAGAATGATATCAATGCAATATATAGCAAAATTATAGAAATTCAAAAAAAATCCTTAGGCCCTATGACTGGGTGTATGATTATGATTTAGTAGAGGAAAATCAATGTCTTCTCTTTCAAGGTGAGTCGTTTTACAAATTAGAATTACAATATTTTATTGTTAGAAAGCTAGTGATCACTTACTCTAAATTGTGCATTTTAAGACTTTTCAACTTCTCCATTTAAATATTTAAAAAATAAAAAGTAGGTCCAAATATAGTAACCTATTTCTTTGCAACTCACTTTCTGTATAGTTGTTTGCAATCTGGTATTATTTTTGATCAGTGTATTGAACATGTATTCTCTAGAGTCAACAGTGTATTTTAATAGAAAGAATATTGATCTTAGAATTATAGCATCTAGGTTAAGATCTTGTTACTGCATTTTAATCTCATGGAACATTAGTTTCCACAAGAAGAATAAAAAGGTTAGACTGGATATATTCTATATTCCCATTCTTTTTAAAATTTCTCATTCTACTACCTGCTCAAATATAATTGCCTTGATCTTATTTTTTTATCTTTCTATATCACTAAACATTTTTCCTACCCTTGGTCATTCCTATCTATACTGTATACTTTTGTCCTTTCCATTATAAGATATCTCACACTTCTCCCCTTACCGCTTAAACTGTTCTTCATTACTAACTCCATATGATAATTAAAAATAAATTTTCTGATTTTTGCCTTAGAATTTTATATGACAATTTGTCAAAAGTAAGGGGGAAATGGTGAATTAGTGGATGCAAAGCAACTGGGTTTTTTATGAAAGAACTAAACCAAGGGCCATGTTAAGAAACTGTAATATCCAATGATTTGGAGATAATAGACATGAGGCGAGTATTGTCATTTCACTTTCTATTTAGTAATTGTAAACAAAGTAATTTTGAAGCAAACCCATAGTTCTGTAAATTATGTAAAATAATTACTGTTGCCTCAATGAGTCATGGGGATGACCTTGTGGATGATAATTGGAATAGTGGAATGGGTAATGTCTGATAATTTTGTCATGTGGATATAAAGAAATTTTATAAATATATGTAAAGAGAGAGACAGAGTTAGAAACAAAAAATGATAAAGAAACAGATAGAGAAAGAGAGGGACAGAGAGAGGCAGAGACAGAGAACGAGAGAGACTGATAAATAGCTTAACTTGCATTTATTTCATTAATTTTTAATATAATTTAGTATAAGACTAATTTAGTTTATATCTAATTATGTTATATATTATATATCTTATATCTAATATAATTATATATATATATATATATATATATAACATATATCTTATATCTAAGTGTTAGAGAGGCTAGTCTCAATTTGTAATTAAATGTGATAGATAAGGAGTTAGCTTAAAAGATCCTGTTATAAACCTTCTTATGTTAAGTACACATCTTTACTATTTTTTGATTCTGAACAAAGACTACAGAAACCATTATAGTCAGTTGTAAAAGGAGGAATAATATTTGCTTTACTATGGACTGATGTCAACAATACAGTCTTCAGATTTTATGACTCAGAGGATGATTTTGTTTTCCTTTAAGTATCTTCTTAAGAGTTATTGTCTGAGGGTATTAGCTATAAAATCAATAAACTAAAAATAGGAGTTCCGGTAAGATGGCGGCGTAGATGGAGCTAATCTTAAAACCTCCTCACCTTTACGCACCAAGATAGAAAACAATATGCTTCGAGAAGAAAGAGGACTGAATCTAAGAACAGGACAGAGCAGGGGGAAACCTACTGCAGCATAACTAAAGAGGTACCCCAAGAAAAAGGCTTCAATACTTGAACTCTTGGGATTGAGGGCGTAGAAGGGGAATCCCAGGATCGCAAGACACCTCCCCTACGTGCTGTGTGGAGTCTCCAGCTGCCTGGGAAATCTCAGGGCTGGTGGGTGCACTGGTCAGGAGAGAGGGCCTTGCTGGCATAGGACTCAGGGAGTCAAACACAGGCACTGGAGAGGTGACTGGAGGAGAAAACCAGAGAAACACAGCAAAAACGCCCAGAAGATGGTGGCTTAGAGAGAGCCAAACCCCAGAGCACAGACACCTTGGCTTCCTCATACCGAGATAGAGAATGCAGGGTTTCAAGAGGAAAGAAAACCAGATCAAATGCAGTGGATAGTGCAGGGGAACCCCACTGCTGGAGAGCTCAATTCAGCAAAAAACGCTCCTTCTTGTCACCCCACCTTTTTTGGGTTTTTTGTTTGTTTGTTTGTTTGTTTTTCCCTCCCCTCGCGGCTTTGAGGTTTTAGCCTCAGAACAGACTAATCCAATACATACAGATTTAATCCCAACAATTGGACAGAAGAGAAATATTCCAAGGGCAGAGAAAGTAATTTACCCTTGGGGGAAAACCTTTCATCAAAGATCATTAAATACTTCTGCTCAAATTAGCAGAACAAGGAAGGGTAAAAACATGAGCAAGCAAAAGAAAAAGAGAAAAGAAATGACAATTGACAGCTTCTTTCAAGGAAGTGAAAAGAGAGCAAATGAAACAGAAATAGAAGAAGAGGAAGTTGTTCCAGTGAACTGAACAAAGGCTTTGAAACATCTCAAAATTCAATTAACTCAAGAATTTAAAACTCAATTAATTCAAGAACTTCAGGAACTCAAAAAACAATCAAGAGAGCCTGAAGACAATTTGAAAAAGGAAATACATGAGCTAAAACAAGAAAATAACATCTTAAAAGCCAGAATTGGCCAGCTTGAAAATGAAGCAAAGAAGGCAAAAGATGATCTACAAAGAAAATTGGACCAGAAAGAGAAGGATGACCAAAAAGCCAGGGATGAAATTCAGTCTTTAAAAAACAGAACAAGGCAGCAAGAACATATTAAACAAAATAAAAAACATGAAAAATTTGAGGAGAATATGAAATACCTCATTTATTCAACCAAAGATCTGGAGAACAGAGCTAGAAGAGATAACTTAAGAATTATTGGTTTACCAGAACATGTTATGATTAAAAATGAGGAGGGCCAAGATCAAAAGGAAGAATAGTATTTTAATAAAAGCCATGCTGATAGAGATAAACTGACCATGAGCTTGTAAGAAACCCATTCCAACCTCACCTCTGCCATTTGCCTTTCTCTCTCCTCCAGCTCAGATAGCTAAAGAGGCTGGTAGCTAAAGAGGAAGTTCCAAGTCACTTCCCCCTCTTTTAAAATAGTCCCTCACCTTCAATACGTCATCCAAAACAGGAAACCCATTGGACCACGGGAAATGTAGTTTTAAGGACCCCCACAGGTCTACAGAAGTTTGTCAAACACTATATTGAGGTTCAATCCTTCCAAATAGAACCCCAGGTGATTTTAACTAACACATTACCCCCCTGTGATCCTTTGGGAGATAAATCTCCCCAATGGATCAGGAAAATATAATCAAATTAGGGTTTACAATAATTTAGAGATAAAAGGGAAAAAGAACAAAACCAATGTTCGGTACATTGACAAAAAACCATTAAGGGGGCAGTCCCCCTTTCTGGCATAAACTGTCCATTCTAAATAAATGCATTCAACCCCTTAGTTCAGATCAACTGGGCCCCAAAGTTCAAATTGGATCTTCATGATCCAGTGAAGGCTCTTCAGACATCTTTTGGTGCCTCCACCAAATAGGTTCGTCATCTGGATTCTGGGGGTATGGTACAATCCTTATCCTGAAATTACTCTCAAAGAATTTAAACTTTACATTATAGATTACAAAACATACATTTTCTTTTGAGAATTAACATCACCCCCATGAGTTTACTTCTAAAGGATTAAAAATTGACTTGCAATATAGATTATAGTTCAGACATTATGATTATAAAAACTTAACACACATCCCCCTGAGGAAAATTTTAAATGACACAGAACTCCCCTGAAAAGGTCAGCCAAGGATGCATGGCTAAGTGAGTCACGGGGGTGCATGAAATCAATTGGCAAAAGAAATAATAAAAAAAATAAAAAGAATAAAATTCAAACAAAAAGGAGAAAAAAATTAATTTGTGAACAAAATGTAAACTGTGCAAAAAATGTAGGGGAAATAAACAGGCATTTGATTCAAGGCCCAATGAAAGCGATTTAAGCAGTATGCTATAACCCATTTAGGGCCAGGACTACAGAAAAATTGCCATTTACTCTCTATATATAGAGGAATAAGGGAAATGCCTTTCTTTGACCCGATTTTTCCTTGCTCCTTCTCAGGGAATGAGCCATTAAATGATAGCCAATCTTAGGTGCTTCACTAGGAATTTAAGTTGAGGGGACCCACGTCCTCTAAAGTTTTAGAAAAGACTGGGACTCCAGGACTCAAACCCCAATTTTCAAGCCCTTCAAGTATTGGCATAGAACTCCTGCAATTCATGCAGATCTTTTAGTCAAATCTCTGTAACCATGTGGCTAGGCACTTCTCCTGGAATCAGAGAGGCATTTAATCACAATCCCATAGTCTCAAGGCTCTTCAGTTGTTTGCATGAAGCTTATACCACTATAAAATAAAAAAAAAAGATAAATAATGATTATATATATACTTCCAGTACAAGATGACAGAAAGGACAAATCAATTGCTCTAATTAAAAAAATGTTTTAAAAATCAAATTATATATATATATATATTAGAACTAGAAGCGTTTTGTTACCCAAAAATGAGATTTTCTGTGAGAGAAAGTGGGTTTTACAAAATAACAGATTCACAATGCACATTCAAATAGAGTCCCATATTTCTAATAACACATTTTAAAACAATAAACAATGATGTTCAAAAAAATCATATACTTGTTACAACTTTTAAACCTTGGCTAAGGGTTTCTCAACAAATTCTGTTACTGCTTCCATATAAAAACCTGATATTAAAAAATAAAAAACCTTCTGGTCTAAATTATCCTCAAGAATTCTAGACCCTTCTGATAAAAGAGGCTAAAACATAGACATATATATATATATATATACATATATGACAACAATTCTTCACAATAAAATATATAAAGCTTATCCTTTAAGACCACAATTCTTTAAAATAAATACATAAAAACCTTATCATTTATACAGAAGGGTACTAAGCATCTAAAATAAATTTTTAAAAGAGCTCTCATAAAATTACAATTTAAATCTCAAGGCAAGCACCAAGCTCTCCAAGGCTGAACAAAATTAAGGCAATTTAAAATGTGTAACTTTCAAATGGTATGAGAACATAGCATTGTTGTTGATTACAGTAAAAATGAATCCTGAAATAAATTAGGAAATATAATGAGTATCAGGTAACAAGCTGGTCAAAACCTCTTACCAGTTCTAATAGATCTTTCTCATTATTTGGGAGTTACAATAAAATCATAAAGAGAATTAATCTAGCAGCCACAAACTATATTAACTTAAAATGATTCCGTGCAACAGGAAAATCAATGAAATAAGCAAAATTAATTTACAAAACTAATTAGCAAAATATAGTAAGATACAGTCTCCTTAAAAGGCATTCAGTTCTGAAAGGTTTTTTTTTTTTTCTTTAAGTTTTGTCTTTGCTCTCAGTTCAAAGTTCTGAGCAGGTACCGGGTGAATAGGCCATGTGGTCCAATAGTAATCACTAGTTCAAGGTTCAGACTCTAGGTCCATATGGGTGCCGATCGTGGGCTCGGGGCTAGAGAAAAGTTTAGGTCAGTTTTGTAGAAAATACCCACATGGAGAGCTTGTGGGGGGTGCCTAAATTAGGTATTTAGAGAAACACATGGAGGGCTAGAATGCAGGCCATTACCAAGGGGGAGGGGGCAATACTAAATCTTTAGCAGCAACCAAAGAAGTTTCCAAAGATCTCGGCAAGTCAGGACTGGGTGGCAGTGAAAGCAGCTGGGGTCATCGCTTTGGGGCTCAGGGTTGTAGTGGAAGGTCAGCACTATCACCAGCTAGTTATTCATCATGAGGGTTATTCATCATGATCAAGTGGGATTTTTACCAGGAATGCAAGAATGGTTCAACATTAGGAAAACCATCCACATAATTGACCATATCAACAAGCAAACCAACAAAAACCACATGATAATCTCAACTGATGCAGAAAAAGCCTTTGACAAAATACAACACCCATTCCTACTGAAAACACTAGAAAGTATAGGAATAGAAGGTTCTTTCCTAAAAATAATAAACAGTATATATATCTTAAACCATCAACAAGCATCATATGCAATGGGGATAAATTAGAAGCCTTTCCAATAAGATCAGGTGTGAAACAAGGATGCCCATTATCACCTCTTTTATTTGACATTGTACTATAAACACTAGCAGTAGCAATTAGAGAAGAAAAAGAAATTGAAGGTATTAAAATAGGCAAGGAGGAGACTAAGCTATCACTCTTTGCAGATGATATGATGATATACTAAAAAAAATCCTAGAGAATCTACTAAAAAACTAGTAGAAATAATCAACAAGTTTAGCAAAGTTGCAGGATACAAAATAAATGCACATAAATCATCAGCATTTCTATATATTTCCAACACATCACAGCAGCAAGAGGTAGAAAGAGAAACAGCATTTAAAATCACCCTAGACAATATAAAATACTTAGGAATCTATCTACCAAAACAAATACAGGAATTATACGAACATAACTATAAAACACTTTCCAAAAAAATAAAACTAGATCTAAACAATTGGAAAAACATTGATTGCTCATTGGTAGAACAAGCTAACATAATAAAAATGACCATCCTACCCAAGTTATTTTACATATTTAGTGCCATACCTATAAAACTACCAAAAACATTTTTTACTACATTAGAAAAAACTATAACAAAGTTTATTTGGAAGAACAAAAGATCAAGAATATCAAGGGAAATAATGAAAAAAACATGAAGGAAGGTGGCTTAGCAGTACCAGATATTAATCTATACTATAAAGCAGCTGTCATCAAAACAATGTGGTACTGGCTAAGAGATAGAAAGGAGGATCAGTGGAATAGACTTGGGGTAAGTGATGTCAGCAAGACAGTATATGATAAACCCAAAGAGGCCAACTTTTGGGACAAAAATCCACTATTTGACAAAAACTGCTGGGAAAACTGGAAAACAATATGAAAGAGATTAGGTTTAGATCAACATCTCACACCCTACACCAAGATAAATTCAGAATGGGTGAAAGACTTGAATATAAAGAAGGAAACTATAAATAAATTAGGTGAACACAAAATAGTATACTTGTCAGATCTCTGGGAAAGGAAAGATTTTAAAACCAAACAAGAGTTAGAGAAAATTACAAAATGTAAATTAAATGATTTTGATTATATTATATTAAAACGTTTTTGTACAAGGGAAAACAATGCAACCAAAATCAGAAGGGAAACAACAAACTGGGAAAAAATCTTTATAACAAAAAATTCTTACAGAGGTCTAATTACTCAAATATACAAGGAGCTAAATCGATTGTATAAAAAGTCAAGCCATTCCCCAATTAATAAATGGGCAAGGGACATGAATAGGCAGTTTTCAGATAAAGAAATCAAAAGTATCAATAGGCACATGAGAAAGTGTTCTAAATCTCTAATAATTAGAGAAATGCAAATCAAAACAACTCTGAGGTACCACCTCATGCCTAGCAGATTGGCTAAAATGATATCGGGGAAAGTAATTAATGTTGGAGGGGATGTGGCAAAATTGGGACATTAATGCATTGTTGGTGGAGTTGTGAACTGATCCAACCATTCTGGAGGGCAATTCGGAACTATGCCCAAAGAGCAATAAAAGAATGCCTGCCCTTTGATCCAGCCATGCCATTGCTGGGATTGTACCCCAAAGAGATCATAGATAAACAGACTTGCACAAAAATATTTATAGCAGTGCTCTTTGTGGTGGCCAAAAAACTGGAAAGCAAGGGTATGCCCTTCAATTGGGGAATGGTTGAACAAATTGTGGTATATGTTGGTGATGGAATACTATTGTGCTCAAAGGAATAATAAACTGGAGGAATTCCATGTGAACTTGAAAGACCTCCAGGAATAGATACAGAGTGAAAGGAACAGAGTCAGAAGAACATTGTACACAGAGACTGATATATTATGGTAAAATCGAATGTAATGGACATCTGTACTAGCAGCAATGCAGTGACCCAAGACAATTTGGAGGGATTTATGGAAAGGAACACTATATCCACATTCAGAGGAAGAACTGTAGGAGTAGAAACACAGAAGAAAAACCACTGCATGGACACTTGGGTTGATGAGAACATGATTGGGGATGTAGACCTGAAAAGACCACACCCATGTAACTATCAATAATGTGTAAATAAATCTTGACTGACCACACCAGTGGAAATGCGAATTAGCT